>NC_056743.1:363725569-363740038 GCF_019279795.1 Protopterus annectens | reverse complement strand
TTTTGGTGGTGGACATGGTGATGTCCGAGAGCTACATAGTAGACTGCGACATTTACTACTGTGATCTGCACCTGAGATATCTGTGATGGCTATTGAGTGTGTACTGGTCAGTACATGTGAGTGGCCTTCATGTACATGGGGACAGTAACACCTGGAGCGGTCCATCATGGTCTTATGGCCCACATGTCTGTATCTGAGGTATACGGTGGTAGTGCTATTGTGCACAACTGTGCCATATGCCAGGTGTTCCTCACTGCAGAGATGTCCGTATTCCCCATGGTTGGATCTGGATTGTCAGCTGTGATCACGAATGCTACACAGCTAGCACTGACGACTGGTGTCAGATGTGTGTAGTGCAGCATTCTTGCTAACAATGTTCACTATTGACACACTGTGCCCTTCCATGTTTAGAATCCGTGTGCATACAAGACAGCCCTTCGCTACTACTAAGTGTGTGAGCATGCCCAGTATGCCGTTGTGTAGATGGACACACAGTACATTCCAAACTGTGCCCTTCCGTGTTTAGAATCCGTGTGCATACAAGACAGCCCTTCACTACTACTAAGTGTGTGAGTATGCCCAATACGCCGTTGTGTAGATGGACACACAGTACATTCCAAACGGACGTGTGCTACTAAGTGTGTGAGCATGCCCAGTGACACCTTGTGTCAGTTATGTGCCTCTGTGTATGGGCATGACCATTGAAATCCTGTATAGCGATAGTGGCCATCCAAGCAACAGATGTCCATACCCCACGTCAGGATGGATTCCTACACTGAACACACTGGGACTGTCTTGAAGGGTGCACTGTCTGTGGTGCGTCTCGTATCCATGTAGTGCTCCGTGATAGGCAGTTGTCCCACTCACACCACTGCCGTGTGTTTGTTAACGTCTACCTTGGGACAGTAAAATGCTTTTAGACTGCTCCCTCTCCATACATTCCCTATCGGCGACTTTGCCTTTGCTGATGATGTCATCCACCTGGAAGCATGCCTCTGGGAGTGCTGTGTTCCAGTAATCTCGGTAGCACGTTCTGTAACTGCGCACTGCTGTAGTGTGATAAGGTAGTTAGGTGTATGATCGACTCCCGGCCCTGCCAAGTGTGTGTGTGTGTGTGTGTGTGTGTGTGTGTGTGTGTGTGTGTGTGTGTTTCCAGCTGCCTAGGGACAGAGTAATCCTTTTAGATGGCTCCCTCTCCATACATTCCCTATTGGCATCTTTGCCTTTGCTGATGATGTCATCCACCTAGAAGTATGCCTCTGGGAGTGCTGTGTTCTAGTAATCTCAGTAGTGCGTTCTGTAACTGCGTAATGCTGTAGTGTGATAAGGTAGTTAGGTGTATGTTCGACTCCCGGCCCTGCCAATTGTGTGTTTCCAGCTGCCTGGGGACAGAGTAATGCTTTTAGATGGCTCACTCTCCATACATTCCCAATCGGCGTCTTTGATGATGATGTCATCCACCTAGAAGTATGCCTCTGGGAGTGCTGTGTTCCAGTAATCTCGGTAGCATGTTCTGTAACTGCGTAATGCTGTAGTGTGATAAGGTAGTTAGGTGTATGTTCGACTCCTGGCCCTGCCAAGTGTGTGTGTGTTTCCAGCTGCCTGTGGACAGAGTAATGCTTTTAAACGGCTCACTCTCCATACATTCCCAATCGGCATCTTTGCCTTTGCAGATGATGTCATCCACCTAGAAGTATGTCTCTGGGAGTGCGGTGATACTGAAACTCGGTAGCGCATTCTGTTACTGCGTAATGCTGTAGTGTGGGAGACTAGACAGGTAGGTGCTCGATTCCACGGCATGGCAGGTGTGTGTGTTTGGCAATTATACCCAATGTGATATCTGTGGGTGGCTAGCTGCGGGATGCATTCAGTGTGTTTTGTTGCTGACGTATATAGTGTCCACAGCCCGCATATTCTGCCAAGACCCTGGGTTGTCAACACATACATTCGCCAACAGGTCTAGTGAGTAAATGTCAGCAGCCCTACACTTACCCTTAATACAGTCTGACCCGTGTGACACAACAGAACACACATGCCTTGATAGTAACAACACTACATGATGCAGGTGGCACATGTAGTTTCCTTTTCATGCCTGTCTAATGCTTTGCTGTCATGTGGACTGCTGTTGTGATATAAATGCAATATCTACATATGCGTGTACATGTATATCTGTGTATGTATATCTATGTATATATGTATACAAATAATATATATGATATATATGGATATGGAGAGATAGACATAGATATAAACATATATGTCTGGGGACATCAGCACTATTGAATGTATGTGCCGGATGGTCTGTATGTGATAACCTGGGATGTATGTATATCTGCCATGGCATAGTGGTAATGCATATCGTCTGTTGTGTGCGGGGTCCCGGTTGTAGTCATGTAGACACCGGTTATTTTGTTGCTGGGAAGACCATGGGACATCGAATATGGCGATAGTAAGGCACCTGTTACCAGTTGTGTATGGACCTGAGCGACACTAAGCAGTGGTTATTAATTTGGAGGTTTGGTATGGGTCATATAACTATTCATTAGAAGACTATACTATGCAGATGAGGTTGAAAACAGTGTATCCCATTTATCCCCAGGGTGTGATGCAGATACCTGGAGTGTATGTGTGCAGTTTGCCGGGTGCAGGGCTCGAATATAGTTGACAGCATGGGAGGGGGGGGTCAGGCATACTGTACATACATTGCAGAACTGTGCCTCGGGAGTGCTCCTGCCTTAGCATGCCTAAGCTAGGGGTGTGTCTATACCTGACTGGTGACATTGGGAGGGACAACAGCAGTGGTGGGGTTGTCAGGGTGTACAGGCTACACAAACAGTTGATGATCAACACAATCAGCAGATGACATGGCCAGCCCACACCTGAACAGTATGGTAATGTGAGCAAGCATCATACACACAGGTTTCTTCTGCACTCTACACCACTAGTGTATACCTGCGAGGACATTTCATGACACAATCCAAGCAAATGAGTAGGGCTGCAGCAGGCAACATAGACCCTCATGTGCAGGAGGATGAGGGCAGTGAGGATGTGTATGCTGCTGAACATCCCTTACTGGGGTGACATAGGACTTTATAGACCCAGGGTGACTTACCAGGGGCCACATGAGCTGGGGATGGTGGAGCACTGTGGGGTGGACAGAGACCTCCTACAACGGCTTGTTGACCTGTGCCTGCCACACCTGACACATCAAACAGGCCAAGGGAAACCCATCACAGTGAATACCTTGGTATGTGTTGGCCTGGGTATACTAGCCACAGGTACCTCACACAACACAACTGGGGATATCATGGGGATCTCACAGGCATCTGCATCCAGAGTATTGTGCCAGTTCACAGACACCATGTCAACACATTCTAGTGAGCACGTACATGCCCTCAACACACGTGAATAGTAGACCAGCAATATGCATCTCTTCAACCACATGGATGACTACCCTGGGGTACTGGGTGCTATAGCCTGCACACACATACACATCAAAGCACCACCTGGTGAGTGGGGTAGGGCCTACAGTCACTGCAGGGGCATACCCTCCAATAGCTAGGCCATATGCGATGGCCAGGGCATTACATTGAATGTGTGTGCTGTCTGCCCTGGAAGCTATGATGATTCCGATATATGGCTTTTAACACAGCTGTACCACACATTTGCCAATATGGACATCCCCTACAGTGTCCTAGTGGGGGATGCTGGGTAACCACTGGTGTCATGGCTGATGACACCCAGCAGCAATGCACACACACCTGAACACTCACACCATAATGAGGCAGATGCACAGGCAGGACATGTAATTGAGCATGTGTTTGGGATGCTCAGTTCATGGTTCTGGTATCCGGACACATCCGGTGGAGCCCTGCAGTATTCATTAGCTACATGCACACAATTTGTTATGGTATTTGCTATGCTACACATTCTGATCCTGCACCAACGGTTGCTGCAGGAACAGCATGGGGAGGGCCACACGGCCCAACACCACTGCCAAGGCCTGTAAAGGCACAGTGTGACTTGGTGAAGGAACTACCTGAGCAGGGCCCAGTCTGCGAAAGGCCGTGCACAGTATGACCTGCCCTTGGCAAAGAGGCAACACAAGGCATATGCACTGACACAGTAGGTACCCACGGATGTCCCTTCTCTGACCAGCACACAGTACAATGGATGACAAACATGACACTACCTGTGCTCAGCCATGTATAGGAGGTGCACTGTGTGCATCCGACATAGGCAGCCCTCCAGCACTATCCTCAGGTCCAGAACACCCCCAGGGTATGTCTATCAACCTAAAAATTGGCAGTTGTATTAGAATGTGTATTTACCCATTGCTATGGTATGTATGTGAGCATACAAGAGACTTTGGTGGCCGACTGGGCAGCAGACAGTACACCTCCATAATGGCACCATGACATCTATAGCACATACGGGGGTCACAATGGTAGCCAGTAGTACACAGGGTATCCTAACCCACTGCAGATTATGGGATGAACATCATGTGTGTCCATACAGCCCACACACGTTCCATGCAGCTGGACAGGTGTGGACCACTGCAGACAAATGATATACGATGGCCTATGGATATGCCCAATGAATGGCCCCAACCCCCAAAGACACACACAGACTACAGCAGGCCAGGCAGTTTGATGTAGGTTGTAAAAGCTAGGATGTCCAACACCACTGTGCTGGTATTTCACGCTGGGATCTGACGTACACTGGTATCCCTCCAACTGGCAATTTAGATAGGTCCACACACTGACATGGAGTACCTGGCATACCAGTACAGTTGCGGCAGATGTGTACAACTTTCAGCTGTGCCCCCCATCCATCCTACACATGTGAGAGTCATGTGCACCACCCACGGTGCTGTGTAGGACTGTGGATGCGGTTGGATGTCCCCCCACTCCATGCAGACATGTAGCAACTGTCAATGCCACATGACCATTAGCTACCCTGCAGACACAGCATGACACCTATCTGTGTAGAACAGAGGAGTCGGCAACACTGTACTGACTATCTGGACATGTGACACATGCGATACAGTTGTCCATACCTGACATGCTCACACACATGATGGTATGACGGTAATGTCAGTCGACAACATACGTAATAGTCATACTGGGCATGCTCACACACTGACACACAGGACGGCCAGGCATGCATACACCAGTGGTCCGGACATATCTGCCAGTACATTGCTATACTGTTGGATGACTGCGCTGCATGGTGTGTGTGTGGTCTATTGTCTGTACATATGCCTTGGTCTATTGTTAATTCACATGAGCTATGTGCTGTGCGCAGGGTACTGCTACCAACACGTGAATAGGGCGGTTCTTTGTTTGTGGACAGACTGACGCCTTTGGATACGGACTGGGTAAGGCACATTCCAGCTGGTGGGAGCAGTTGTGTGTGGGTTTGCACAGTGTTAAGCACTGCTGATCTCTGTTTACAGCACCTTTTACCTGTTTAGACTCCACATTTCTTTGAGAGTGCACTACTGGCATACTGGTAGACAAACACGCTTACAGACCCTCGCTCACCAACATCTCTGCTTACATTTGTTACTCACGCTGGGTGTGTGCGATCCCTTGTTATGCGTATTACATCGGACTACATGACTACAGTATCGGGTATGTCTAACCATTTGGCGACGGCAGGCGTTCGACTGTACGAACTCTGTGGCCTGTCCAGTGACGTAATCATATTATATGCATGTTCCTCATACGATCTGCTCCCATCTGCCTGATACATGGGAACCGATACTCTGCAATGTTGACATGTGAATATGATTTTGTTAACACAGCTGTCCAGTGAGTCATGCTACCACATACGTACTGTACGTTTTCCACCTTTCAGATTGCACAACGGGAGACTGTAGGAATGACACCTTTCCCACTTTGCATGGGACAGTCCCTCATTAGGAATATGTTATGTGACGATACTCTAGCCATTGCAACTGTCCTGATTAGGGGACATTCTCATATTGTACGTGTCTGTAGTGGTTGCTTATTGCAGGTCTTGTATACCTGATACGTCAATATGTTATATGTAGTAGCATAAGCAACTTTACAGCTGCTAGACTATGCTTTGATTTGTGCAGATATGTATATTGCTGTACTATGCATGGCTGTAGGTAAGTTCTACCCTGGTAAGTCTGACATTTCTACAGAGCAGGTCCCACTTTGGCCATTCAGACTGGTGGCGGCCCTATAGATCCTATATGTAGATGTATATTGCTGTACTATGCATGGCTGTAGGTATGTTCTGCCCTGGTACGTCTGACATGTCTACAGAGCAGGTCCCACTTCGGCCATTCAGACTGGTGGCAGCCCTATAGATCCTATATGTAGAGCTATCACATGTGTCAAGGCAACACATACCCACAGCCAGTTGTAAACTGACTACTTCCATGGTTTGCATACGTTAAGGTTATTCTTGTAGCATTATAATAGCTAATACTGTTTCCTATTACATGTAGCTGTTTCTGATACAACAAATTAATTTCTGACACCACTACACACAATATATGGCCTCCTTTCCCGAACTCTCAGGCCATGTGCCATAACATTCATTTTGCAAGACACAACTGCCCAGACGGGTGTGTCACTCACAGGCGTACGGGTGTGGAACCATCTATTATGCTATCATCTACCTGAGGTGGTCATCAAATTATGCACTTTCCGTCACTAGCAGACCTCACATACCAATGGGGGAGAATGAACACTGTATCAGGAACACTGCATAACACACTGTGGGACACTTTTAGATGATTGGTTCTATTAACCAGATACATTGACAGTCACAGAGCATATGTATTCATTCACGTTTGTCAAGGTACATGCCATTTATGACTTGTACATGTCATCTGTCATAACCTGTATTCCGTCACCTGTCCACCTAATATCACTAGTTCTGGAAGTGTTTATTTGGACTTTGTTACATTCTGATTCATAACTATGGACGTCCATGCTAATCAGGTACACGGCACTGATTTGGTCTCTATGTATTCGTCCGATGGTTTACAGTATATCCGGTAGATGTGCTCTTCAGGTTTGGGACGTATAGGCGTCTGCTATGCCCACATAGGAATATTAATGACTTCCACTGGGCGGGCCTACTACATCTCTGCCAACCAGCACCTGCACACTTAAGCCCATTATTGCATACCCATGGTCCACCTACCTGGCACCCCTCTACAGCACTCATGACATATACTTACTGTGAGCGCAGCTGGGGTATGAGCACACCCCTACAAATTGCCCACTCTCCCCATCTCGGGACACATGTCATACGTTTTGTCAACCCATGTATTATCACACTTGCACAACCTACTGTTCCATGTACACCTACATCCTGCTCGCATCGATGACACCAGGTTGACACATACACTGAATTTTTGGGGGTCCCGCAAGGGACACTGTTATCCATGTTTAAAGTGTAGACCTTGCAGATCTCTCCCACTGCTACTTTCCTGCCAGTGTTTTGGACAGCAGCAGTGTAGTAATCTTTATTGCCTGTCTGTATGTCTGACCGGCCTAGCTGGGCGTTGTGGGGGGTACAACATTTATTTATTGGACCTCCCAGTCACATATGCCTGGGCTGTATATATGTTACCCCTAATTGCTGTAACGTAACCTAGTTATGTACATGTGTATATCTACAATGACATATTTGTTTTGTGTGTATATGTATATATCAATACCTGTTGTTTGTGTATATATATCTATCTATATATATCTGTAGTATATCTTTGTGTGTATATATATATCTATCTATATATATATATATATATATATATATATATATATATATATATATATATATATATATATAGATATCTGTATAAATGTATATGTGTATATAAATATATATATATATATATATATATATATGTATGTATATATAGATATAGATATATATATATATATATATATATATATATATATATATATATATATATATATGTATATGTTTTTATCTATATATACATCTGTGTGTCCGTTAACCTATACATTTCCCGGACATAGACACTTACACATGCATATTGGGTTTTATCTCTGCTTCAACAGCATACTATTGCCTTAGTCATTATGACACCGACACTTCACTACGGTGAACTTGTGATCAGTATACTGCACGTTATACAGCGGACAGATGTCACATGTTTTTCATGTCTGGGGTGCCGCTGATAAGTGTGATGTGATAGTGTCATTCGACCTATTACGCGTATGCGCAGCCTGTTATTCCTGCTACTGTGCTTGTTTCTGTGCACATTCATATTATTAATGTTAATAGAATGAGTGTTTGTGTTACTGAGATTGTACGTCAACATATTGATGTCTGCATGTAGTTGTGTCTTTCTGCTTTTCATGGTTTGGGGTTGTCACAGCAGAACTCCATTCCGCTCATGGGTGGCGTTTAGGTTTTACGTGCCGGACTGCCAGCCCTGACACACAACATCCGACAACGATATGCCCATTCACACATGTCTCCACGCAGACAACGTTCTATCTGGGAATTGCACCTACGTACTAGCTGACCTCCACGGGCCGCTCCATTGTAACCGGCACAACATACCCTAGCACTCCTGTGTCCATAATCGCATATCCATAGTTTCTCCAGCACACCTGTGTTGAGTTTCCACGCATACCATCCATTATACACCTGTTATCGCAGCCATGACACACCTTTACACATTTCCCTCTCCAGAGCGTTGGGGTCCTACACACATTTTGTACTGCCTCATGTATTCACAGGCTCACCATCCATTCATATTTGCACATACGTGCCTTTCCTGGTGTTATGGATTACGAACAATTTTCGGATTACAAGTGTAGCTGGTCGCAACATGTACTACATTCCGTCTGTTTACAATGTTGACGTAGCACTTCAATGATGTTATGGCCACTGGTATAACACTGCCTCTGGTGTGAATAGCGGTGCTCTACTCACACTTGTGCAGCTTTATCTGACATACGCTGCGAGCACGTGTTTCCCTTCCCATTTGACTATTATTCATTTATAGATACAATGAATATTATTCTGGACATCAGTTATAAATTCACTACAGGTATGCACTAGTCCTGTCAACAGATGTGACAGCTGGTTGGTGTACTTATGTGTACGGACCTCTGTGATACTCGGGGACTCATTTCTACAGTGACAGGGACAAGGCTATGACAACTCAGGGACAATCACGGACACTTCTACCATATTAGTACTATTAACTTGGAACGTGTTGATAGATTCGTAATACTACCAATTTTCTGCAGTTAAATGCGTCTATTACTCTTCATTGTTGTAAGTAGTCATTCTCATTCAACACCTTTCCTCCAAAGGTCACTGGCTTTGTGAGTGGTTAAGAGGCTGGCCAGTTATTGTGCAAATGCTCTGACCATTGGTAGGGTTGACATTGTCATATGTACAGGTTTGGATATATTCTGGGGACTAGGGTTGCCAACTTTTCAAATGGCCAAAGTGGGACATTTTCGGAACACACATCAGATTTTACAGGCCAACACATACCCACAGTCAGTACAAAGGATAGCACTTTACTTTTTTGCCTAAATAACAGCTTATTCTTGTAGCGGTTTAGTTGCTTATTCTGTTTCTTGTAACATTTAGGTATTTTAGATACAGAAATAATTATTTTATGCAACTATTACATAATATATGGGACATAATTATGTCCTACAATCTCAGGACATTTGCCATTTGTAATATTTTTGTCAGGACACAACTGCCCAAAGAGGGATTGTCCCTTGCAAAGTGGGGCAGGTGGTAACCCTACTGGGAACACCAGATTGTTTAGGCCAACACGGTCAGTGCAGGTTTAGAACATTCATTAGTTTCCTAGCTGTGAGCCTATACCTTTGGCACTTTAGTTGTTAGCCTGTTTCTTGTACGAATTACGTTTATTCTATCCTGACATGACCACTTTAGGCAACTGTTACATGCAGTATGGTACATAGTTATTTCCGACAATCACAGGACCTTTGGCATTGTATAATTGTTGGTCAGGTCACACCTACCCACACAGTAATTGTCCCTCACACAGTGGATCAGGGGGTATCCTGTTTACATCAGTGCCTTCATCTCCCTTTTTCCATGTGCCATGATGCGAATGTGTGTAATATATTCTCTCACTTATTCATGTCGGGACACGTGTGTCACGGGCAGGTGTTTGATCCTGGGTAGTAGTTTCTGCATGACCATCTAGGGCTGAACAGTCTCGTGCACCACTACTGCACATTCCAACTTGTGTCCAGATGTCTACAGGACTGGACATCGTGTCTTGATACCCATTCTAATGTTTACACAGGTTACTTATCCCATGAGGGATAACCAAAAATTTAACAAGACTGATACCGACCATTCTTCTGGCATTACAAAAATGTGCTGGGGGTTTTACATGCAAGGGATACATAGTTTGCAATCCTGAAACTGCCTAGGGTGACACTACCTACTACATATGCGTAGTGGTCACTATGTGTAGATGTGGCTGCGCCAAACCAGTAGGCCAAGTATGGCTGGATTTGGTGGACGTTCAAGTATGGGGGCAGGTTGTGTGCTGTGGAGGGGATGCTGGGTAGTCCATTATGCATCCAGGTGTGTTGCATTTGATATGGCCAGTTCCATCAGGACCAATTTGTGGGTATGTGCCGGTGACATTTCTGTACATTTGTATCACACATTTTAATATTCATATGTTTGTGGGATTGTGTTCTACAGTATGTCCTGTCTGGTTGTATTGCAGATGTGTATACATGTTGTTTGTGTTTCTTTCTGCTTGACCCGCTGCTCCCTCATACACCTCCAGTTCACCTATTCTGCATACGACACAGTCTCGCCTTTGAGGATTATACCATTACCCAACCCCCCACACATATTCCTGACACTCCATCCATCACTGCTTTGGTTGATGGCCCATGACACGGTCAAGGTAACACATTGCATACCCTACATATGTCAGGTACCTGTATGGTTGTGTAGACTACCCTGCCATGTTTCACCTTCCACATGCTATACCTCACGCACAAAGGTACATGCCCATACTTAAATTTCATGACATGGTTGGTATACTCGGGTAATACCCGTTCAACTGTGACACATCCTGACAAGTACAACTTGGACTGCAGATGTGCAGATTTTGGCCGACTGTTCTAATCATTGGTAGGATGCTACCTTTTCCTATGTCCAAGATGGGATATATTCTGGACACATATCTGATTGTACTAGACAACACGTTCCCACAGTCAACGCTATGGATAATACTGTTCCTTTCAGCCTACATGTTGCCTTATTGTTGTAGCAGTTTATATGCTCCTTCTGTTTTGTTTACATGCTTATTCTATTTCCTGTCACATATGGTATGTTAAATACGGACATACCTATTGTATGTGACTATTACATGTGTTGTGGGATATAATTCTGTCATACGGTCGCTAGATATTTACATTTATCGTGCTTTTTGTTATGGACACATCTGCCCAGCTGTGTACTCTCCCTCACAATATGGAACAGCTGGTGACCCTGACCATTGGGCTAGACATACCTATTGGTGGCACGCTAACATACGATGCGTTTCACTTCCACTTGGTATAACTATCTACACTGCGTTGGACTATGGGCACATGGTTCTCAAAGTCATTTGTTTGAGGGATAGGGACCCGTTATTCCCTACCGTGCATTTGTGTTTGCTTCTTCATTTTGTGTTCGCAGGAACTGTCTTGCAAGCTTTGCATATGTTTCAGTATCCATGGACACTGACAGATGTGATTACTATTGCTTGCAAATTGCTATATGCAAGCATTTTAGGTTGCATGTCAACAGCTGACATTTCCATGCCTCCGTGCGGCACTTCGACACGCCCTATGCACTCGCGCTCCTTTCCTATGCACATGGCTGTGGCGGCAGCGCACCTTCATTAATATGCATTTGGCACTACTGCGCCATCTTCACGCCACACGGTCGGCGCAAGCCTAACACCAGCCTTGCGCCGAGCCTCATGAATCCCGGGGTGTATGTGTGTGTGTGTGTGTGTGTGTGTGTGTGTGTGTGTGTGTGTGTGTGTGTGTGTGTATATATATATATATATATATATATATATATATATATATATATATATATATATATATATATATGTGTGTGTGTGTGTGTGTGTGTGTGTGTGTGTGTGTGTGTGTGTGTGTATCTGTATGTATATATATATATATATATATATATATATATATATATATATAATGTGTGTGTGCATGTGTGTGAGTGTGTGTGTGTGTGTGTGTGTGTGTGTATATTTATTTATATATATATATATATATATATATATATATATATATATATTTATATATATATATATATATATATATATATATATATATATATATATATATAGATATATACATACATTTGAAAATAGGGATTCTTCTTTTTAAATTGATCACATAAAGAACACAAGGGACCCACCTGGTATGTTTACATGTGAGAAATGTGTATGTTGCAAATATATTTTGCAGAGCTTTCATTACATTTTCCAGCATAACTAGGTTCAATGTGACTTTCAAACAGCATTCTGATGGTGAATCTTCTAACTTAGTATATGCAGCAGTATGTTATTCTTGTCAATCTTTTTATGTGGGAAAAACTAGAAGAAAACTTTTGGATCGGATTAAGGAACACTACAATCCAATCAAAGCACTGGATACACGGAATGCTTTGGCTAGACATTCGGAGACTTGTCTTCATTTAAAAAAAATGTATTCTTTGTATTAAAATAGGTAGATTTGTTTTTTGGGGACTATGCATCATTAATAGAGTACACAGAACTTAAATGGCAGCTCCTTCTAGGGGCTGATCATTTTCCAGGACTAAATGACAGTATAAATTTAAAATGTGCCTTAAAGTGGGCTAACTGACTGTTATAACTTACAGAGAAGTGCTTCACAAAACCTTTATGTTTATTGACAGCTATAGCATGCAGAATTGTGCCTCATATAAGTATTATGTTCATTCACGACTGCCTATTCTTGTCACTATGATGTCACCAGAAGATACTGACCCTATTGGTTGAATTTAATTTTATTGCATTTTCAAACTATTTTATGTCCTACACTACTCTGTGGATTCATTTTCTGCTGAAGTTCTTATACATTAAAGAACGAAAGCCTGCTCAATTGTCGGTTCCAGTATTTTTCATCTTTGTTTTTATTTTTATTCTAAAAAAAGTAAATTTTTTATTCCTTAGCTGTGGAGCTGTGGAAGTTCATTTTATATATATATATATATATATATATATATATATATATATATATATATATATATATATATATATATATATATATATATATATATATATATATATATATATATATATATGTGAGCGTGTGTCCGTGTATATATTTATATATATATATATATATATATATATATATATATGTGTGTGTGTGTGTATCAATATCTAAATATATATATATATATATATATATATATATATATATATATATACATATATACGTTTGTATATATGTGTACATAAATATATAGTGATAGATTAGTACTAAGCTAACTGCCCTTGTAAGACATTTAAGACTAGCCAGTTATCCCTTGTGAGACTCAAACCCTGCACCTTGTGTTTGTAAGGCATACACCTTAACCGTTAGGCCAACCACCCAATATATAGATATATATATATATACTACTCATGCACCAACTCTTGTGCTCAACATTTTCTGGAATTCATAAATTCCAATGCCTTTGATCAACATGTCCACCCCCCCTCCCACCAGGGGCAGCAATATCCTAGACCTGGTCATTACCAACATGGGAAACTGGTGTTCCACACCAGTGGTCAATTCTTCATTGGTCAGATCCGACCACAAGCAAATCACCCTAGACATCCACATCCCTGCTCCACCCCCCATTAGGGAATCCACTGTAAAAAATTTCTCCAAGCCAACTTCATGCTTCTTAATACAGAAGTGGCAAACTTCACGACACCCATGCTGATGGACAATAGAGCTATGACTGCTGAATCCTATACAATTGCACTTTATAAGCACTTACACGAGTGCATGGATCATGCAATCCCTAACAGAACCAAGATGCTATCCTCCAAAAAAAGGAAGCCAATCTGGTGGTCCCCTGCTATAAACAAACTCTACAACAGAAGAAAGAAACTGTTGCAAAAAAGAGTAAAATTCCATGATTGGAGGAACTCCGCAGTCAGCCTCAGTAAGAAGCTGAGATCCCTCATAAACTCCTGCAAAGCTAGTTACGAAAAAAAAAATCGCCACTGATTCTAAAGACAACCACAAAGCATTATATAGCTATGTCAAGAATCTCAATGGTAACACTCAGATCTGCTCTGAGTTACAGGACAATGGCACTAAATATACAGAACCAACTGATATTGCCAAAATCCTGGCAGATAGGTTCATTGTTAACTTTACCCCTTTCTCATCCCCT
>NC_056743.1:363705569-363708069 GCF_019279795.1 Protopterus annectens | reverse complement strand
AGATAATCACAAGGACTTCTTTAGTTATGTCAGGAACATGGGCGGAAACTCCCAGATATGCTCTGAAATGTTGCATAATGGTACAAAATATACTGAACCTACAGACATAGCCAACATCCTGGCAGACAGATTCAGCGCAACTCCCCCCCCTTCCCCCCCAAAGGAGCAAACGCCTATCCCAACTGAATGTAACCTCCCTGACATCACAGATGCACAGGTGAAAGCTGCCCTCTCCAAAGCAAAAAACACAGCATCTATGGGACCAGACGGTGTCCCAGGATGTGTCTTACATGAGCTCCAAGAAGAACTGAACCCTCACATTAAGTCACTGTAAACTTAGCCTTACTACAGGATATGTACCCAAAGAATGGCGTACAGCTACAGTGGTCCCACTCCACAAAGGTGGTGCCACAACGAACCCCAGAAACTATCACCACATAAGCCTGACTAGTCTGGTCTGTAAAGCTATGGAGCGTATTATCATGGAACTCATAAACAAAGACATTGGGAACCTCCAGACACTGGACCTACCCAATTCGGCTTTGTTAAGGGCAGATCTTGCCTCTTAAACCTAGTTGATTTCTTTGAAACAGTTACCAAAGCCATAGATGAGGGCAAGGTAGTCCACACAGCCTACCTGGACCTTGCAAAAGCCTTCGACACAATACCCCACTCGGGCATCATAAATAAGCTTACCAGCTTAAATATCAACCCCTATATCACAAGATGGGTTGCAAACTGGCTCAGAGATAGAACCCACATGGTTAGAATCGCAGGTGCCATGTCCGAATCCAAACCAGTTACAAGTGGCGTTCCACAAGGCTCAGTTCTGGGACCTCTCTTGTTCTGTATATACTTCTCTGAGGTTCAGGCTAACACGGGGGGATTATGGCTGACAAAGTTCACAGATGACTGCAAACTGGGGGCCATAATCGAATCTCTAGCTGACACAAGCATCCTCCAAAAGGGTCTCATAGAGACGGATGCTTGGTGCCAGAGCCATGTCCTCAAGCTAAATGCTAAAAAGTGCATAGTCATCCCCTTTGGGAAAAACAAGGTGCCCACAAATTTCCACATAGGTGGTAATCCATTAAGTACGGAAGAAGTAATTAGAGATTTGGGGACCAACATAGATAGTAATCTCTCCTTTGATAATCACCTTGCCAAAGTGGTTAGAAAGACCTTCTATATAGCCCACCTTATCATAAAAGGGTTCACATCTAGATCAAGAGAGGTCATTGTGCCCCTCTACTTGTCACTCATCAGGCCCATAATTGAATACAATGCCCCTTTTGGGATGTACCTTACCCGACACCTGCAGCAACTGGAGAGACCCCAAAAGTACCTCACCAAGAGGATCATGGGCTACAAACAGATGTCCTATGCAGCTCGACTAAAGAAACTCCAGCTCTACTCAGTTGCTTACTGCCTACTCAGAGGCGATCTATGCCTGACGTACAAAGCCACGTCCAACTCAGAATTAATGGACATGCTCCACCTCAAAAAAATCCAAGTCCCTTAGAGCTACACGCTCCAGGGACCTAAACCTCAGCACAAAAATAAATAGGACATGCTGGAGGGACAGATTCATTTCCCAGAGGCTCCCCTCACTCTGGAATAGAATCCCAATTCATGTTAGACATAGCCCCTCGCTGACCCTCTTTAAGCGAAATTTGGACGCATGGATGGGAAATCGCAAATTCACCCCTGGGATCTCTCCTGTGTCCCTGCTAGACAGAGACACAGTAAACTAATCTTAAAGGGGTACCTTCTGTGACCTACTTTACAGAGGCACAGTAGGCTAATCTAATAGGGAGGCAGAAGCCAAATACACTCTGGCTGTATGTGTGTGTGTGTATATATATATATATATATATATATATATATATATATATATATATATATATATATATATATATATATATATAGTTTAAGCACTTGGGCTTCAGGCCAGTTATTTTTCATTAAGAAGGTTTGAGGTCTGCACTCTTGTGGGAGGAGAGGCTAGACTCTGCCTTCTGTGCTGTGCTGGGAATTTCTGGTTAAAGGCTTATAGTGCCTGCACATTTGAACTGTTTCTTACTGAAATTGGTGCACCTTGTTTGCTATAGCATAGACTAGATCCATGCCTGCTGAATCTAGCTTTGTTTGCATAACTTGAGCAGTAATCCATGCCTTCTTAGAAGTATTCAATTGTATTTATTACTGCTTGGTAGTAACCTGATTAAAGTATAGCTATCATTCTAAGCCTTTTGGTTTAAGCACTTGGGCTTCAGACCAGTTGTTTTACATTAAGAACGTTGTGGCAGGACAGGTAGCTTACATCATTCTAAGTTGAGAACTGCTAATTGAAGGCTTAGTGGCTGTTATTCTAAAGTGTATTAGTTCTGGTTTAAGCACTTGAGCACTTGGGCTTCAGGCCAGTTATTTTATATTAAGAAAGTCTGTAGTCTGCACTCCTGTGGGAGGAGAGGCTGGACTCTGCCCTTTTGAGCTGGCA
>NC_056743.1:363618810-363700069 GCF_019279795.1 Protopterus annectens | reverse complement strand
AAATGACCCAAAATGGCCAATAAAACTACAGCTTCTAGGTAGTAACCACTCCTCCAGGGACAGGCAGGCTGTTCAATGTTATCCACTCCCACTGGTGAACATAGAGACTTCCCTTTAGCCCAAGCAAGCACTGGCCTTCTAGAAACTTCCAAACAGTTCAGAACAGCAAATCTGTAACTGAACTTTCTTAACTTTCAGAAAGTGGGAAAAAAGCAAGAATTTTTTTTTTCTTTTTGTTGTAATTTAAAGGTAGCAGAGATACACAAGCAGCAGAATAATCACAACAGGGCAATAAATGACCCCACACTTGAGTGCTAGGCCAAAATCAAGTAAAATGCAGTTTTTAGGGAAAAAAACAATTTTGAATTAAGTGCAACACAGGAAATGCAGTAAACAGGCTCTAGATAAGTTCCAAGTACTGTTACAGTTACAGATATAAACTTTAGCAAGCCAAAAAATGCCAAAATGTAGGTGGCAAAGCAGTAAAATTTAACAAAAAATCAGAAGAAAATACTTAAAATCACAAAAGTGGCTCCTTTTCTTCTCTCAGTATTTTCTCCTCTTGGTAGGTGCTTCAGCAACAACTAGCAAGCCTGAAAAGACGCAAAAACCATGAGGCAGCCTGGTTTTAAGAGAGAGAGAGATCAAGGCGTTTAGAATTGACCCAAAATGGCCAATAAAACTACAACTTCTTGGTAGTAACCACTCCTCCAGGGACAGGCAGGCTGTTCAGGGTTAACCACTCCTACCGTGAACACAGAGATTTCGCTTTAGCCCAAACAAGCACTGGCCTTCTACAAACTTTCAAACAATTCAGAACTGCAAATCTGTATCTGAACTTTCTTAACTTTCAGAAAGTGAGAAAAAAGCAAGATTTTTTTTTTCTTTTTGTTGTAGTTTAAAGGTAGCAGAGATACACAACCAGCAAAATAATCACAACAGTGCAATAAATGACCCCACACTTGAGTGCTAGGCCAAAATCAGGTAAAATGCAGTTTGTAGAGAAAAAACGGTTTTAAATTAAGTGCAACACCGGAAATGCAGTAAACAGGCTCTAGATGTGTTCCAAGTACTATTACAGTTACAGATATAAACTTTAGCAAGCCAGAAAATGCCAAAAAGTAGGCGGCAAAGCAGTAAAGTTTAACAAGAAATCAGAAGAAAATACTTAAAATCACAAAAGTGGCTCCTTTTCTTGTCTCAGCATTTTCTCCTCTTGGTAGGTGCTTCAGCAACAACTAGCAAGCCTGAAAAGACACCAAAACCATGAGGCAGCCTGGTTTTAAGAGGCAGAGATCAAGGAGTTTAGAAATGACCCAAAATGGCCAATAAAACTACAGCTTCTAGGCAGGAACCACTCCTCCAGGGACAGGCAGGCTGTTCAGTGTTAACCTCTCCCACTGGTGAACACAGAGACTTCCCTTTAGCCCAAGCAAGCACTGGCCTTCTAGAAACTTCCAAACAGTTCAGAACAGCAAATCTGTAACTGAACTTTCTTAACTTTCAGAAAGTGGGAAAAAAGCAAGAGTTTTTTTTTTTTTTTGTAGTTTAAAGGTAGCAGAGATACACAAGCAGCAAAATAATCACAACAGAGCAATAAATGACCCCACACTTGAGTGCTAGGCCAAAATCAGGTAAATTAAAGTTTTTAGAAAAAAAAACAATTTTAAAAAGTGCACCAAAGGAAATGCAGTAAACAGGCTCTAGATGTCTTCCAAGTACTGTTACTGTTACAGATATAAACTTTAGCAAGCCGGAAAATGCCAAAAAGTAGGCAGCAAAGCAGTAAAACTTAAAAAAAATCAGAAGAAAATACTTAAAATCACAAAAGTGGCTCCTTTTCTGCTCTCAGCATTTTCTCCTCTTGGTAGGTGCTTCAGCAACAACTAGCAAGCCTGAAAAGATGCCAAAAGCCTGAGGCCGTCTGGTTTTAAGAGACAGAGAGATCAAGGAGTTTAGAATTGACCCCAAATGGCCAATAAAACTACAGCTTCTAGGTAGTAACCACTCCTCCAGGGACAGGCAGGCTGTTCAATGTTATCCACTCCCACTGGTGAACATAGAGACTTCCCTTTAGCCCAAGCAAGCACTGACCTTCTAGAAACTTCCAAACAGTTCAGAACAGCAAATCTGTAACTGAACTTTCTTAACTTTCAGAAAGTGGGAAAAAAGCAAGAATTTTTTTTTCTTTTTGTTGTAATTTAAAGGTAGCAGAGATACACAAGCAGCAGAATAATCACAACAGGGCAATAAATGACCCCACACTTGAGTGCTAGGCCAAAATCAGGTAAAATGCAGTTTTTAGACAAAAAAACGATTTTGAATTAAGTGCAACACAGGAAATGCAGTAAACAGGCTCTAGATATGTTCCAAGTACTGTTACAGTTACAGATATAAACTTTAGCAAGCCAGAAAATGCCAAAATGTAGGTGGCAAAGCAGTAAAATTTAACAAAAAATCAGAAGAAAATACTTAAAATCACAAAAGTGGCTCCTTTTCTTCTCTCAGTATTTTCTCCTCTTGGTAGGTAATTCAGCAACAACTAGCAAGCCTGAAAAGACGCAAAAACCATGAGGCAGCCTGGTTTTAAGAGAGAGAGAGATCAAGGCGTTTAGAATTGACCCAAAATGGCCAATAAAACTACAACTTCTTGGTAGTAACCACTCCTCCAGGGACAGGCAGGCTGTTCAGGGCTAACCACTCCCTCCGGTGAACACAGAGATTTCGCTTTAGCCCAAACAAGCACTGGCCTTCTACAAACTTTCAAACAATTCAGAACAGCAAATCTGTATCTGAACTTTCTTAACTTTCAGAAAGTGAGAAAAAAGCAAGATTTTTTTTTTCTTTTTGTTGTAGTTTAAAGGTAGCAGAGATACACAAGCAGCAAAATAATCACAACAGTGCAATAAATGACCCCACACTTGAGTGCTAGGCCAAAATCAGGTAAAATGCAGTTTGTAGAGAAAAAACGGTTTTAAATTAAGTGCAACACCGGAAATGCAGTAAACAGGCTCTAGATGTGTTCCAAGTACTGTTACAGTTACAGATATAAACTTTAGCAAGCCAGAAAATGCCAAAAAGTAGGTGGCAAAGCAGTAAAACTTAACAAAAAATCAGAAGAAAATACTTAAAATCACAAAAGTGGCTCCTTTTCTTCTCTCAGCGTTTTCTCCTCTTGGTAGGTGCTTCAGCAACAACTAGCAAGCCTGAAAAGACACCAAAACCATGAGGCAGCCTGGTTTTAAGAGAGAGAGAGAGATCAAGGAGTTTAGAATTGACCCAAAATGGCCAATAAAACTACAACTTCTAGGTAGTAACCACTCCTCCAGGGACAGGCAGGCTGTTCAGTGTTAACCACTCCCACTGGTGAACACATAGACTTCCCTTTAGCCCAAGCAAACACTGGCCTTCTAGAAACTTCTAAACAGTTCAGAACAGCAAATCTGTAACTGAACTTTCTTAACTTTCAGAAAGTGGGAAAAAAGCAAGAGTTTTTTTTTTCTTTTTGTTGTAATTTAAAGGTAGCAGAGATACACAAGCAGCAAAATAATCACAACAGTGCAATAAATGACCCCACACTTGAGTGCTAGGCCAAAATCAGGTAAAATGCAGTTTTTAGAGAAAAAATCGATTTTGAATTAAGTGCAACACAGGAAATGCAGTAAACAGGCTCTAGATATGTTCCAAGTACTGTTACTGTTACAGATATAAACTTTAGCAAGCCAGAAAATGCCAAAAGATAGGTGGCAAAGCAGTAAAACTTAACAAAAAATCAGACGAAAATACTTAAAATCACAAAAGTGGCTCCTTTTCTTCTCTCAGTGTTTTCTCCTCTTGGTAGGTGCTTCAGCAGCAACTAGCAAGCCTGAAAAGACCTGTGCTGGTACTAACTGTGTTACTATGGTGATAATACTTATGTCACTATGGTAATAGTTCCTATGGTAGTAGTACCTGTGTCAGCATGGTGCTAGCTGCTATGGTGGTATTGCCTGTGCCACTGTGCTGATAGTGACTGTGCCACTGTGGTACTTGTACCTGTGGTATTATGATGGTAGCATGTGTGTCAATGTGGTAGAAACTCCTGTGATACTGTGGTGGTAGTGCCTCTGTCAGTGGGCTGGTTGCAACTGTAGTAATATGATGGCTGTGCCTGTGTCACTATGGTAATAGTGGCTGTGGTACTATGGTGGTAGCAAGTCTGTGAATATGGTGGCATCACCTGTGGTACTATGGTGCTAGAGTGTGTCACTATGATGAAGCAGTTATTTTATATTTTCAAACAGTTGTACAGGCAGTAATGATGATGGTGTGAATATTAAATGCATTTTCTCATTCAGCTATGGTTCATCTGTTCAAAGTTGAACAAATCAAAGCTCATTTGCTTAAGACTAATAAACCAAATGCACTTTCAGTGAAAGTGTTCTACAATGGAGGACAAAGCACTGACAGACACGTTAATTAATATATGCACCTCTGACATAACCACACTTATGTAGCAAGCATATTCAGTGATGCTGTGCTCATTCTGTCTTTAGTTGGTGAATGTTTTGATTAAATGAACAAATGCATTCTTGCTAACATATCTTTCTCATTTTCTGTATTACAGATGAGTTTATGCAGTGTCTTTCAAGTCATTCTGCTGTGCCGAGCCCAGGAATCATTGGCTGGAGACCACCTGTGGACTGTGTAAAGGGTAATGAGCTCTGTACCACTGATTCCACCTGCAGCTCTCGTTATCGTACCTTGCGCCAGTGTCTGGCTGGCAGGGACAGGAATACTATGCTAGTGAATAAGGAGTGTCAGAGTGCTCTGGAAGTGTTACAGGAGAGTCCACTATATGACTGCCGCTGTAAGCGAGGGATGAAGAAGGAGCTTCAGTGTCTTCAGATTTACTGGAGTATACATCAGGGACTGACTGAAGGTAAGTGACATCACCGCTGCATCACTGTCCATGATTATATCATTACTTATGAACAGTTTCAAACTCTGTATCATCAGTTTTGTTCAAAGTAGAAACTGGGCACCATCTAAAATAAAGCCTTTACATTTAAAAAATATGCTTCAAATTTTAAACTATTCACTCTACAAAACAATGAAAAAAGATTTGAAGCATGAAGGTGAAAGCTAAGAAGTTATACAATGCCTGAATGTATGTAGGTGGTGTACATGTGACAATATGTTGTAATTTATATGCATTAGTTCAATGTGTCTCAAAGGATAGACTTCCCTTTCTGAGGTTGCCAAGATCCATTTTAGGGAAGGCACAAGCAAGTCTGAAAAGATTGTGTAATTAAAACATTAAAGCTGTTTAGAATGTTTATCTGTGGAAGGATAATCATCAGTGAAAGTATGGTATGACTACGAGAAAAAATAATATATATATTCAAATCTTGACTACTTCGAGTGAGCATGGATATGTTTGTGTACTACACCATTTGTATAGACTGACCCAAAGTAGTTTTTTTACTACCTAATGGAATGTGAAGGGTTTTTCTATGCCTTGAAGGGGGCTTACTATGGCACAATCTAGAATTCACACAGCACTACATGCCTACATATAATTACATTTATTCATATTACTGCTTGCAAAGTTCCTACAATTTCAAGACTGTTATTTCTTCTTTCCCTTAAGAAGCTTTAATTCATGTAATACTGTTTTATATGTTTAATGTATTGTTACAATTACAGAAAAGCATCTCGCTTTGCATGGGTCAGTTCACAACCACATTTAATAAACATTCATAAAAATATGCAGCTCTTCATTTGTGTGTATGAGAATATTTGCATGTTTTTCTGTTGCATTTGAAGTAATGATAACTTGCCTTTGAAGACACCTTCTGAATGTTTGGCAAAGCAGAATGTTGAATGTTGAACGTCAATGCATAAAATGCATTTCTACTAAATTAATTTTCTAAGGTGACAGTAAATTTTTTTTTTTTTTAGTTAGAATGGATGAAGTATAGTTCAGTGAGTTAATCAGTAAGAAAATGTTTGATTTATCTGTGGAAATACCTTTTTCCCTTTATTGTGGTAAACATATGTTGATAATATTAGACTGTGCTGTTTAGGGTGTCCTCCATGCATGATGGGTTAATGAATAAAATTTCCACCATAAAACATTTTTTTTCATTTTTTTTATTCATTTGTATACAGTTTCAAATAAATGTGTTAGTTGCAATGGCAGTCAACTTTTTGTTTCATGTCACCTGACAATATACCATTTTACATAAAATTTTATGTAACTGCTACATTATACATAAACCAAATATTTTATATTTGATTTATAAATTTAAAGTTGCCTTTTTCAAAATTAAAGTGAATGAGTTCATGCTGCATAAATACTGTGTAATATCAGTTACTGTAACACATGGCAAGCAGCAGAAATACATTAGTGGAGATAAATTTTGGTAGGTGGGTTTTAAATTAATTTCATTTAATGTAAAGATGTACTTCCATGATACATAGTCAACATAAACTGTTTTATGTATTTTCTTCTAAACCTTCAGAATTTCCAAATGATAGGGAAGTTTTTTTCTATCTAATTAAATGGTATGTTTTGTTCAATCTAACAAGTGAACACAGCTTGGTGTGTTGGTGAAGTAAGAAATCCCTGGGATACATTAACACCTACACTAAGTGCACACTGCTCTGAGTAAAAAGACATCACAAAAGTAACTCACACCTTCTTCATCCTAATTTTAGCTTCCCTACAGATTTTCTTGCAGCTTTAAATACTGATGGGGATTCTTAAAGGTTACCACAAAGTGTAGACTACTTGTACACTTAGTTTAATCTTTCTGAGTGACTAGAAAGTGCAAAAAATGTGGTAGGGATGCTCTTGAATACATATCATGTACACTTAGTGTAAGTGTTATTGAATCTACATCTTTAAAATTTGCTGAAGTTACAAACCTGCATTGACAAAGCAATAGCTTAACCTTTTAAGCAAGATTTATCTCACTTTGACCAGTGTTATGAACTACACGCTGATCCTCATTTTAAAAGGTGTTTTTATGATATACAACAGGAGCATACTTTTTATACTTGAATTTTTAAATCTTTCTACATTTTGGAATTTGATGTTAGCTTGGATACTGCATTGTTGTTACAACTCAATATTTATCATGTGAAATGTTACTGGTCACTTGAATAATCATGTTTAGGAAACACACATTTGTCACAATTGCACTTTTTTTAAAAATTCATATATTTTAGTTACCTACTTGTTACAGGAGCCTGAGGCAAATAATTTAGCCTTATGCAGGGTACTTATGTGTAAAAATGCAAAATATGATTATTATTTGTACAGCAATTTAATATATCTGATTAAAATATTTTAACCCCTGATGTGGCGAGTGTTTTTCGCACAGCTTATATTTAGACATAATTTACTATTGTTCTTGTATTCTCTGTACTCATATTCATTTCCTTGTTTATCATTCAACATGTTACTTTTTAGACCCAATATTTATTACTGTTGTATTTATATAGTGTTGCTTTAGCAAAATCTCTTTGCAGATATCCCTGTTTATTACTGAATGAGCTTGTGGATTTACCATGTTAAAATGTAATAAAAAGGGGTCCCTTTTCTGTAACCATGAGGACAACAAGTCAAATATATTAGGATCACATGGCTACTAAAACTGTTTCAGGCCACCTGCACTTCCACCCTTTCCATCAGCAAAGATTTTTTTTGGATTTCTGTTTCAAGTAGTTATGTAAGTGAAAAGTCACTTCATTTCCTACCAGTCTTCTTGTTCACATTTGTTTGTTTGTTTGTTTGTTTATTTACTTTCTGTTTGTAAAACAGATAGATGAGATGGTCTGCTCACACTTTTCAGCCATGATCTAGGCTCAGAGAGCAGTTGCAAAACATGAAACAGCACAAATGGTACAACACAGTCGAGATGAGCATTATATGATTAATCAGAGTACAATACACAATCATGATCATCATCATAAATATAAGGAACAGTGTTGTTAAGCAATGAAAGATACAAAGAAGTACCTCATATATATGTGTGTGTGTGCGCGTGCGTGTGTGCGCGCGTGTGTGTGTGTGTGTGTGTATGTATGTATATATATATATATATATAACATGTGTGTGTGTTTACATAGATAGTGTTTATGTAGTTATGATAACACCATTGCAGAGTGATGTGCAAACTGCATCATTCAGATTGTTAAACTATTTGTTGATCTTCTTTGTTTAACCATTTTATCAAAAAAATGCTGTTCTTTCCCTTTAGGCCATTAAGCCTTTTACATCAGTTACGATGCCAATCTTACAAAGCATACCAGCATACCTGTGGTTGGAGCATCCCAATAACCATTTTAAATGTTGGGACCTGTTGGAGTGAGTTTCAAAACATGGAGACTGAATGGCCAAAAAATTGGACTTGTACATAATTAGTCTGATATGCCTTTTATCAGAATATTACCTTTTGTTTTTACTGTAGCAATCTCAGAGTTGGAATTTATATGTTTAGGGTTTGTAGGGGTGCCTCCCCTGCAAAAAAAAAAAAAAAAAAAGGTTTGAAGGATAAGAGCAATTTTTGAGATATGCACTTCTCCTGTGTTTTCTGTCTGTTTTTTTCAGCTTTTCAGCACTTGGCATTTTGAGTGCCAACATTTCAATAGGGAACCAACTATCCCACCTGCTGGCAGGTAAATTTACTGCATTATACACTAAGGAGAAAGGTATACTGCTATATGGTGCCCTATGTGTGCCAATTTCAACCAGATGACATAGAAAAGGTGTTGCAAACAAAGGTCTTTGCCATCCCAAATTAAAGTTTCAGAGTAACTTGGATCATCTAGTAGCATATCAACCTACGTACTGTTGTTTCAGCCAATGGTGATAGAATGAAGTAAATAGCTTTCAATAACAGTGATGTTTTCCATTTTCTGTACTGCTGTGAAACCTTGGGTAGGGATATAAAAGCTTGTTCATGTGGGGGACTGTCCCCCCAGATGGGTTGGTGGCTTGTTGCCTACAAAAATACTTTCCTCTGATATTTGCTGAAAGTAGTTTCAGTGAGTGCATTTCATTATATTGGCATGCATTAAAATTGTTCTCGATGGGTCAGCGTGATTCTTATCATGATAAAAAGTAACAACAGTGTGTATCCATGCAGCCAAAAAATAACACCAGGAAAAGGGAGTGTTTAGGGTAAAAAATGTTCTAGTACCAGTTGTTAAATCACATAAGCATAACTCCAAAATAGAAGACACCAGTCATGGTAAAGTTTTAGAGATGTCAGTGTGTTAAATAAAAACTTGAATTACAGCATGAAATACAATGGTTAAGCACTCTTATCCCTAGATACATTGCAACTTCATCAGAACCATTTCATTAACTAAATTAACAGCTTCTGTAATAAAATACAAATAAAACATGTGCCACATCCATTAGCCTGCTTAAAGAAACATACATAGGTTCATAGGTTAGTACTAGGTTAACTGCCCTTGTGAGCCATTTTAAGCCTAGCCAGTTATCCCCTGTGAGATTCAAACCGTGTACCTTGTGTTTGTAAGGCAAACACCTTAACCATTAGGCCACCCTCCCAACCCAAAGAGAAATACTAAGATGTGATGATTAAAAACTTATAGTACATATTACTGCTCGTTCACATTAAAAGTCCAACTTTTAATAGTCAGATATAAAAAATTCAAAACATGTGAAGAATGTTGCTAAAAACTGTCATAAAATATATAGCCAGTTAATAAATTAAAGTTTTGCAACACGTAACCTCAGTATTGGGACAAAAGAAGTATGTTCATTGAGTGCAGGAATTGTGATAGCATTTAGCCTAAGTTGCCATATCAATTCTCTTTTCTCTAATTCTGTCTCCCAGGCACCACCCCCACATGTTTTTGGAATTGTTTCAAGTATGCCAAAGAGAAATTTAGTAAAAGAGAGGCAACTGATGGTGTGCTTGCACAGGGAATTATTAACATTTTTCTTAGAAATAGCACATGTATGCTTGTAGATTCTTCTGTGCAGTTGACTTTCAGTCTTTGCTATAAGGTCATAGGTAGGTACTAGGCTATCGGCCCAAGGGCCTACGTAAGCCTAGCCAACAAAGTTCCCTGGCTTACGCCACACAAGAAAGTTATTTTCCTGTGCCACTGTCAAGCAGAGACACAGAAATGATCCCCGGGGTGTATTTCCTATTTCCCATCCACTCATTAAGATTTTTCTTGAAGAGTGCTAAAGAAGAACTTTGCTTGACATAGATGGGTAGCCTGTTCCAGAGTATGGGAAGTCTCTGGGACAGGAATCTATCCCTCCAGCATGTCCTATTTATTGTGGTGACAAGGTTTAGGTCCCTAGAGCATGTAGATCGGAGGGATTGGGATTTCTTTAGGTGTAGCATGTCCAACAGCTCTGGGTTTGACAGAGCTTTATATGTTAGGCAGAGATCACCTCTGAGTAGGCGATATGCTACGGTGTAAAGCTGGAGTTTTTTGAGGCGGTCAGTGTAGGGCATTTGTTTGAGGCCAGTAATCCTCTTTGTGAGGTACTTCTGTGGCCTTTCTAGCTGCTGCAGATGTCTTGTGAGGTACATTCCAAAAGGGGCATTCTACTCTATAATGAGTGTCGAGTAGAGGGGAACAATGACCTCTTTTTTTCCTGGATGAGAACCCGTTTATGATGAGGTGTGCCATGTAGAAGGACTTCCTGACTACTGTGGCGATGTGACTATCAAAGGAGAGACTAATGTCCACCTGGATCTCAAGGTCTCTTATTACGCATTCGGTGTTAAGTAGATTGTTGCCTATGTGGTAGTTCATGGGTACAGAGTTTTTACCAAAGGGGATGACACTGCACTTTTTGGCATTGAGCTTGAGGCCATGGCTCTGACACCAGGCATCTGTCTCAGCGAGTTCCTTCTGTAGGATGTCCACATCCTTTGGAGACTTCACTATTGCTCCTAGTTTGCAGTCATCTGTGAACTTCGTTAGCCAGAGGCCTTCTGTGTCAGCCTGTACTTCAAAGAAGTAGATACCAAACAGGAGAGGTCCCAGGACGGAACCCTGTGGTAATCCACTTGTCACTGCTTTGAAGTCAGATTTGGAGTCTGCAACTTTTACATTGTGGGTTCTGTCAGTGAGCCATTTGGCAACCCATCTTAGGACGTGTGGATTTATATATTTTATGTGTCGAAAGCCTTGGCGAGGTCAAGGTAGGCTATGTGAACCACCTTACCCTTATAAAGAAATGTTCACATCCTGCCAGGTATGTAACACAGGTTGAAGTACAGTTACCATTTCCTAAAATAATTTTGGATGTGGGTGCACATATTTGAAGTTTAGTCCACTGTGGAATATATCTACACTTATTACCTGCTCCACACGGTCTTGTACTTTTTCCTGTGGGTTTTGGGAGGTCTTTCCTCAGGTGTTCAAGGACATATTAATATTTGATGTTCTTTCCTGTTTCAAACACAAATCTTAGTGCCTCTCCTAATACTGTACTCATCTCTGTGTGCCCTTTAAACATACACCAGTTTTTCAAAATGATATTCTTAATGTCCATAGAATATGTGCCATAGGGAATAACCGTAGAGTTTGTAAATACATTCAAGTTGGTTGGACACTTAGATGTTTTAAGTTTATTATTAATGAAATTTGCAGGAGCATCAAAAGGAAACCATTGCATGAATCCCATCTTGAATGGAACCCCACCTAACATACAAAGACAAATAGCTGAAGTTTCTTGTTGGTTGACTACTAAGATATATCATTTTTATGGACTCCATACCTAAATGTTACCGTTTAAGGTCCCTCTACCTATTACTATTCATGGACCCCATTTCTAAAATATTACTGCTCATGGAATCTATACATACGTATTACTGTTTATGTTCCCTGCACCTAAGTATTATTGTTCATGGACCCCCATACCTAAGTGTTACTGTTTATGTACCCCATACCTAAGTATTACTGTTCATGCACCCTGTGCCTAAGTATTACTGTTCAGGGTTCCTGTGACTAAGTATTACTGTTCATTGTCTCTGTACTTAAGCATTACTGCTCATGGTCCACATATCTAAGTTTTACTCTTTGAGGTCCCTGTACCTAAGTATTACTATTCATGGTTCCTGTGACTAAGCATTATTCTTCATGGTCCCTGCACTTAAGTGTTACAGTTCATGGTCCCTGTTCTTGTGTATTACTGTTCATGGTCTGTGTACCTAAGTTTTATTCTGCATGGTCCCTGTACTCTTGTTACTGTTTATGGTCCCTGTACTTGCGTATTGTTGTTCATGGTAATGATACCTTAATGTTACTCTTCATGGTCACTGCACCAAAGTATTATTGTTTATTGTCCCTGTACCTAAGTATTACTCTTCATGGTACTTGTACCTAACTATCACTGTTCATAAACCTCATACCTACGTATTTCCTGGTCCTCGTACCTAAGTATTACTGTCCATTGTCCATGTACCTAAGTATTACTGTTTATGAACCCTGTACATATGCATTACTGTTTGCAGACCCTATGCATATGTTTTACTGTTCATGGTCCCTGTATGTAAGTATTATTGTTTATGGATCCCATACCTAAGTATTACTGTTCATGGTACCTATACCTAGGAGTTACTTTTCTTGGTCACTGTACCTAAGTATTAATCTTTATGGACCCAAACATAATTATTACTGTTCATGGTCCCTGTACCTAAGTATTGCTTTTCACAGTCTCTGTACTAAAGTTTTACTGCTCAAGGTCCCTGTATCTAACTATTACTGTTCACAGTTCCTGTACCCATGTATTACTGTTCACGGTCCCTGTACCTAAGTATTACTGTTCACAGTCCCTATACCTACATATTACTGTTCACAGTCTCTGTACTAAAGTTTTCCTGCTCAAGGTCCCTGTGCCTAACTATTACTGCTCACAGTTCCTGTATCTAAGTATTACTGTTCATGGTCCCTATACCTAACAATTTCTGTGCATGGTCCCTGTACCTAAGTATTACTGTTAATGGTCCCTATACCAATGTGTTACTGTTCATGGTCCCTGTGCGATGTGTTACTGTTCAAAAAGAAAAATCTGTGGTATCCCTCAAAGTCTCAGAAAACCCAGTATGCAACCTATACTGGGTCAAAAACAAACCAAGAATAAACTTTGCAGTGTGAAGGGTGTGAAGTTCACTCCTTAAAATATGTTATGCACCTAGTTAACTAATAAAAATTGAACTGTAAAATACGTACTATAAAATAATAAAATAAAAAATAGTAGGTAGTCCACAGTTGAGTTAAAAATGGAACATCCTCTATTGAAACACACAAACAAGCGATCCTAGCTGAGTATAATGAGAAGCATTAAAGACATGCATTATTTATATGTAATCAGGTTATTTGAAGCAAGGGAGTGGTTACAGAGGGTGGCTCTGTTAAGAGCAATAAAAGCAATAAATTCATTCCTTTAACGTCCCCCTTTCCCCTTAACACCATAGTGTAAACTGAGGCCGTGCTACCTTAGAACTGAAACTGAAAAGCTAGGTACAAATTAAAATATATAATATAAAAACAGCTTATTAAGGCTAATTTACTACTTCAAACATTATTAAGAAAACAACTCCGTAACAAAATGACTTGCTAATTAAAAAAAATATATATATTAAAAATATTATTGATCATAGTCCCTGTACCCAAGTAATACTGTTGATGAAAGCATTATTGTTCATGGTCCCTGTAGTTAATATTACTGTTCATGCCCAATAGAACTAAGTATTATTGTACACGGTCCCTGTACCTGGGTATACTGATAATGTATTATAATACTGTTCATGGTCCCCATAGCTAAGCATTAATTTACATGGTCCCTGTACTTAAGTATTACTGTTCATGGTCCATGTACCTAAGTATTATTGTTCATGGTACCCATACCTAAGCATTAGTACTCATGGTCGCTGCTCCTAGGTATTACTGTTCATGGTTCCTTAACCGATGTGTTACTGTTCATGGTCGCCATACCTAAGCATTAGTATTCATGGTCCTTGCACTGATGTGTTACTGTTCATGGTCCCTGTTCCTAAGTATTAGTATTCATGGTCCCTTTACAAGTATTACTATTCATGGTCCCCATACTAAAGCATTAGTATTCATGGTCCCTGCACCTTAGTATTACTGTTCATGGTCCCTGCACTGATGATCCCCATACCTAAGCATTTGTTTTCATGGGGCTTGCACCCAAGTAGTAAGTAGTTCATGGTCCCTCTACCTATGTATTACAGTTCATGGTCCCCATACCTAAGCATTAGCATTCATGGCCCCTGTACATACATATTACTGTTCATGGTCCCTGCACCTATGTATTTCTGTCCATGGTCCCCATATCTAAGTATTAGTATTCATGGTCCCTGTACCCAAGTATTACTGTTAATGGTCTCTGTACAATATTACTCTGTACTGTATTACTGTTCATGGTCCCCATACATAAGCATTAGTATTCATGGTCCCTACAACTAAGTATTACTGTTCATGGTCCTGTAATATGTATTTGCTGTTCATGGTCCCCACACCTAAACATTAGTATTCATGGTCCCTGTACCTACGTATTACTGTTCATGGTCCAAGAAAACTCAAACTGGCACCCAGAAAATAAACTTGAAAGCAAAACAAAGAGAGGTACCATGGAAAAGGAACTCAGTACAGTCTTGTACTACAAGACTGTACTGTTCATGATCCCTATACCTTTGCATTAGTATCCACAAAGGAGGAGCGACTACAGACCCTGGGAACTATTGCCCCATTAGCCTGACAAGTCTGATATGCAAAGCTATGGAACGCATTATCATGGACCTAATAAACAAAGATATAGGGACTCTCCAAACTCTGGATACAACACAGTTTGATTTTGTGAAGAGTAGATCATGCCTGCTCAACTTGGTTGACTTCTTTGAGTCAGTCAGCAGAGCTTTGGATGAGGCAAGGTGGTTCATACAACTTGCCTTGATCTGGCCAAGGCCTTTAATACCATTCCCCACTCCTCAGGAATCATAGAAAAACCTCACTAAGCTAGACATCAACCCATATATCACTAGGTAGGTTGCAAACTGGCTAACTGATAGAACCCAGAGTGTGAAAATAGCTGATCCCAAGTCAGACTGCTGACCAGTCACAAGTGGAGTCCCACAGGGATTGGTCCTGGGTCCTCTCCTGTTTGGTATGTACTTGTTAGAAGTCCAACATGAAGGAACTCTGGCTGACAAAGTTCACAGATGATTGCTAGTTGGGAGCCATTATTAACTCCCCACATTATGTTGACATCCGACAGAAAGGACTTACTGAGACCAATGACTGGTGTCAGAACCATAGCCTTAAGCTCAATTCCAAAAAATGTGTCAACATCCCCTTTGGGAAAAACCCAGTTCCCACATTGATGGTAGTCCACTGATCACTGAAGGGGTTATAACAGAGCTCGGAACACAGGTTGATAGCAACCTCTCTTTTGACCTTCACACTGCCACTGTGTGCAGAATATCCTTCTATGTGGCACATCTCATCACTAAGAGTTTTGAATCAAGGAAGAAAGAGGTCATTGTCTCCCTCTACTCTTCCCTTATTAGGCCAATCATTGAGTACAATGCCCCATTTGGTATGTACCTCACTAGACACCTGCAACAACTGGGGAGGCCGCAACAGTAACTCACAAAGAGGATCCTAGGCCTTAAACACTTGTCCTATATGGACAGACTCAAAGAACTCTATAACTATTCTCTGTCTCATATCGCCTGCATAGAAACAATCTCTGCTTGACTTATAAAGCCATATCTGACCCATCTCTGTTAGAAATGCTACATCTAAAGAAATCCCAGTCCCTCCGCACCACACACACCAGAGACCTCAACCTCATTACCACAATCAACAGAATGTGCTGGAGGGACAGGTTCATAACCCAGAGACTGCCCATGCTAAGGAATAAACCCCATACATGTCAAACAGAGCATCTCACTGGCCCTCTTCAAGACAAATCTTGATGAGTGGATGAGAAATAGAAAATTCACCTCAGAGATCACTCCAGTGGCTCTACTCGACAGAGGCACTGGAAACTAAGGTTGGGTGGCACGATGCCAGGGTAATCCTATGGGCTAGGCTTGTAAAGGCAACAGGGCCATTAGCCTAGTACACAGCTATGAACCTATGGTCCCTGCACCTAAGTATTACTGTTCATGGTCCCTGTACCTAAGTATTACTGTTCATGGTCCCTGTACCCAAGTATTACTGTTCATGATCCCTGTACCTAAGTATTACTGTTCATGGTCCCTGTACCTATGTATTACTGTTCATAGTCCACATACCTAAGCATTTGTATTCATGGTCCCTGCACCTATTACTGTTCATGGTTCCTTTACTGATGTGTTACTGTTCATGGTCCCCATACCTATGCATTAGTATTCATGGTCCCTTTACAAGTATTACTATTCATGGTCCCCATACCAAATCATTAGTGTTCATGGTCCCTGCACCTTAGTATTACTGTTCATGGTCCCTGCCCCAATAATCCCCATACCTAGGCATTAGTATTCATGGGATCTGTACCTAAGTAGTACTGTTCATGGTCCCTCTACCTATGTATTACAGTTCATGGTCCCCATACCTAAGCATTAGTATTCATGGTCCCTACAACTAAGTATTACTGTTCATGGTCCTGTACATATATATTTGCTGTTCATGATTCCCACACTTAAACATTAGTATTCATGGTCCCTGCACCTATGTCTTTCTGTCCATGGTCCCCATACCTAAGCATTACTATTCATGGTCCCTGCACCTATGTATTACTGTTCATGGTCCCTGTACCTATGTATTACTGTTCATGGTCCCTGTACCTATGTATTTCTGTTCATGGTCCCCATACCTAAGCATTAGTATTCATGGTCCCTACACCTAAGTATTACTGTTCATGGTCCTGTAATATGTATTTGCTCTTCATGGTCCCCACACCTAAACATTAGTATTCATGATCCCTGCACCTATGTATTACTGTTCATGGTCCAAGAAAACTCAAACTGGCACCCAGCATATAAACTTGAAACCAAAACAAAGACAGGTACCATGGAAAAGGAACTCAGTAGTCTTGTACTACAAGACTGTACCGTTCATGGTCCCCATATCTTTGCATTAGTATCCACAAAGGAGGAGCGACTACAGACCATGGGAACTATCACCCATTAGCCTGACAAGTCTGATTTGCAAAGCCATGGAACGCATTATCATGGACCTAATAAACAAAGATGTATGGAATCTCCAAACTCTGAATCCCACACACTTTGATGTTGTGAAGGGTAGATCATGCCTGCTCAACTTGGTTGACTTCTTTGAGTCAGTCAGCAGAGCCGTGGATGAAGGCAAGGTGGTTCATACAGCCTACCTTGATATGGCCAAGGCCTTTGATATCATTCCTCACTCCTCAGGAATCATAGAAAAACTCACTAAGCTAGACATCTACCCTATATCACTAGGTGGGTTGTAAACTGGCTAACCGATAGAACCCACAGTGTGTAAGTAGCTGACTCCAAGTAAAACTGCTGAGCAGTCATGAGTGCAGCCCCACAGGGATCAGTCCTGGGTCCTCTCCTGTTTGGTATCTACTTCTTAGAAGTCCAGTCCAACACAAAGGGACTCTGGCTGACAAAGTTCACAGATGATTGCAGGTTGGGGGTCATTAATAATTCCCCAAGTTATGTTGACATCCTACAGAAAGGCCTCACTGAGACCAACGACTGGTGTTAGACCCATGGCTTTAAGCTCATTGCCAACAAATGTGTCATCATCCCCTTTGGTAAAAACCCAGTTCCCATGAACTACCACATCGATGGTAATCCACTGAACACAGAAGGCGTTATAACAGATCTGGGAACACAGGTTGACAGCAACCTCTGTTTTGACCACCACACTGCCCCTGTGGTCAGAAAGTCCTTCTATGAGGCACATCTCATTACTAAGGGTTTTGCATCCAGGAAGAACGAGGTCATTGTCTCCCTCTACTCTTCCCTCATTAGGCCAATCATCGAGAACAATGCCCCATTTGGCATGTACCTCACTAGACACCTGCAGCAACTGGAGAGGTCATAAAAGTAATTCACAAAGAGGATCCTAGGCCTTAAACATGTGTCCTATATGGACAGACTCAAAAAACTCTAACTATTCTCTGTCTCATATCGCCTACTTAGAGGTGATCTCTGCTTGACTTATAAAGCCATGTCTGACCCAGCTCTGTTAGAAATGCTACACCTAAAGAAATCCCAATCCCTCCGCACCACACACTGCAGAGACCTCAACCTCATTACCACAATCAACAGAACGTGCTGGAGGGACATGTTCATAACCCAGAAACTGCCCATGCTATGGAATAAACTTCCCATACATGTCAAACAGAGCACCTCTCTGGCCCTCTTCTAGAGAAATCTTGATGAGTGGATGGAAATAGAAAATTCACCTCTGGGATCACTGCAGTGGCTCTACCCGACAGAGCCACTGGAAGCTAAAGTTGGGTAACACGATGCCAGGGTAATCCTATGGGCTAGTGGGCTAGACTTGTAAAGGCTCCAGGGCCATTAGCCTAGTACACAGCTATGAACCTATGAACCCTGTACCTAAGTGTTACTGTTCATGGTCCTGTACCTAAGTGTTACTGTTCATGGTCCCTCTACTTATGTTTTACTGTTCATGGTCCCTGTACCTACGTATTACTGTTCATGGTCTCTGTATCTAAATATTACTGTCCATGGTCCTCATTCATAAGCATTAGTATTCATGGTCCCTGTACCTAAGTTTTACTGTTTATGGTCCCTTTACCTACGATTTACTGTTCATGATCCCCATACCTAAAAATTAGTATTCATGGTCCATGCACCTAAGTATTACTGATCATGGTCCCCTTACCTATGTATTACTATTCATGGTCTCCATACCTAAGCATTAGTATTCATGGTCCATGCAACTAATTATTATTGTTCAAGGTCCTGTACCTAAGTATTACTGTTCATGGTCTCTGTACCTAAGTATTACTGTTCATGGTCCCTGTACGTACATATTACTGTTCATGATTCCCATACCTAAACATTAGTATTCATGGTTCTTGTACCTAACTATTACTGTTCATGGTCCCCATACATAAGCATTAGTATTCATGGTCCCTGCATCTAAATATTACTGTTGTTGGTTCCTGAACATATGTATTACTGTTCATGCTCCCCATAACTAAGCATTAGTATTCATGGTCCCTATACCCAAGTATTACTGTTCATGGTCCCTATACCAAATAATTAGTATTCATGGTCCCTTCACCTAAGTATTACTTTTATTGGTCCCTGTTCATGGTCCCCATACCACAGCATTAGTATTCATGGTTCCTTCACCTTAAGTATTACTGTTCATGGTCCCCTTACTAAGCATTAGTATTCATCGTCCTTGCACCTGCGTATTACTGCTCATGGTCCCTGTACCTATTTATCACTATTCATGGTCCCCATACCTAAACATTAGTATTCATGGTCCCTGCAACTAAGTATTACTGTTCATGGTGAAAAACCAAAACAGAGAGGAACAAGACCAGAGCTGACTCAGTAAATTATTTATTAGCGTTAATTATTTCATGGAGTGTGTATGCTGTAAACACATTCCCAAAGGTTTACATCAATGGCGATACCCTATTGGGCTTGAATGAGATTCCAGTTTTCACAAATAACTTCTCCAGCTCTTTGACAGGCAAGGCTGTGAATTTTTGGAACTGCTAATGAAACATTATTCTATGCAGACTGATATGTTGAAACTGAATTTAGAAAACTTAGATAATGAAATGAAACTGGACACTGATTTTCTACGCTACAAGTGTGAATCCTGTAGGTCTATCTCTAGCATTGAGCAGCACTCGATAATAATCAAAGAAACTAAACTTAAAAAACTGAAAGGAGATAAATGTGACTACATGAATGGAACAGCTTACCCTGTCCCTCTCCCTTCCCACACTTGGGGCACCAATTATCAAGTCCAAAGTAATAAATGGTGCCATAACCCAGGACAACAACCACGACCAGGTTCAATGTGAAGGACTCCATGGTAACACTCCTACTATCAGGAGAAGTGAACAATTACATGAGCAATCCAACAATAATAGACGGGCTCCTTCTGCCTGTAACACGAACCACCAACAGGATTTTTCTTCCACCCAGAGGAACAGCCAATCCAACCAGCAGCAGATGGCACCCAACACTCACCATACAAGGAAACAGAACCATCGATGGAGATAAACATCAGTACTTGTGGGCCAAGTAATGAACTGATTGTGGCTACTAATTATGAAGGTGACTTTAAAATTTATAACTTTTCATCTCTATTGATGTGCAACTAGCTGAACTTTTATCAAAAGGATTAGGATTTGTGCCCACTATGAGGACAGACTTGGCCAGGGTACTTTTGAACTTTAAATTGTTTATACCTAAATTGAACCTTAACATTTTACTGGATGATTCTATTGCATTGCCAGCTGAATGTAGAGTTGCTAGCCTCTTTAACCCCCCACTACACCCTCTCACTAACATTTTTGAAAAGAATATGTGAACTTGATATGAGAATTTTGTTGAAGAATAATGCCCCTGGTTACAAATACAACCTCTCTACTAAACACAGACAGTGGTTGGACTTGTTAAAAACTCAAAAAATTAGAATTATGAAACCTGACAAGGGGGATGGGTTCATTTTTATGGATACTTGGGACTGTAATTGTAGAATGAACAACATCCTTAACTCTGAAGCTTCCAATAGAGTATCCTTAAATGAAATCAATGGTGCTTACCAAAGAGTAAGAACTGAGATTAACGGCCTTTTTATTGAAGGGTTCATTAATGTTAACACTTACCATTATTTGAATATCATTTCTCCCCTTGTGCCTGTTCTCTTTGGAATTCTCAAAATACATAAAACCTTACATGACCCACCCATGACAACACTAGTAGATGGATGCAACTGCATTACATACGCTTGTGCTAAATTTATTGACTCTAAATTGAAAAAATATCTAAGTTCTAAACCTCAAATCTGTAAAGAGTTGTGGAGCTTTTTAGAAGGTATTAACCTTACCTTTGGAGCTGACTATAACTTTTTGACTGTGGACATTCATGACCTTTACACCGTCATTCCACAAGATATAGGATCTGATTGGGTGATGGACTTTCTCCATGCTAAGGGAGCTGACCAGGATGAAATTAACTTAGTGGAGAGGCTCTTGGACATTGTCCTGACAAATACCTTTATCCTATTTAATAGTGAATATTTTCTGCAAACTTGTGGGGTAATGATGGATTCTCCCTGTGATGACACACTGGGAAAGGACCTTTTTATTTAATGATAAGGCTCTCATGAATAAGATTTTCTTGTACACAGGGTACCTGGATGACATCTTGTCATTTGGAAGGGTAACAAAGACTCTGCACTTGACTTTGTCAAGAGAATTAATGAAAGTACATCCTTTCTAGAGTTTACCTTCCAATTCAACACTGCTTATATTACATTCTTGGATGTGTACTTAATGAAAGAAACAACTAATAACAGGTACCTTGCGAACATCTTTAGGAAAACCTACTTATTCAAACACATTCCTCCACTTCAACAGTGCCCACCCCTTCCATCAGAGAAAGGCCATTGTGAAGGGCCAATTGGTAAGGGCGGCCAAAATGACATCTTTATGGGAGGACTTTCTAGTAAAATGTGAATTATTGAAGAGGATGTTTCTTAAGCGGGGTTATCCTTCACCAATATAAGAACTTACCCTTGAAGTGCACACTAAAAGGTTGCATGGGTACTTCCTATCCATTTTAGCAAAGGATGTATATGGGCCTGAAAAAGCTGAGCTCTCAGTTTTGACAAGTGGTTATCAGGAGGCAAGTTTAAACCATCAAACCAGTGATATTGTCATCAAACACATGTTAATTTAAAAATGGAGTTTATTTAAAAAAGACCCCACTCTTGTGTTAAAAATTGGGTCATTCCTTAACGTTATCTTTAGAAGAGGGCCCACCTTAAAAACGTTTTTAGAAAATATGGGTGGGAATGTTACAACCATAGTATGAGAAAGTGTGGTAGATGCCCACAGGGCAAATGTGTAGATATCACTAAAACTTTTATGATTAATGACATTGTATATAGCATAAAGGGTAACTACTCCTCTGAAACTAAAGGAGTGATCTATCTAGCTAAATGTCAGATTTGTCCCTTATTTTATATTGGAAAGATGGAAGGATGCTTTAAACAGCGGATATACGAGCACCAATATAGCATAACAAAAATAAGACTAATAATGCCCCAGCTAAGCATAGTGCCATTTACCATCACCATTTTTTCATTACATTATTATAGATCATGTGAAGAAAAACCCTAGAGGGGGACCATGGGCTCTGAAACTTGAAGAGAGGGAATTGTTATGGCAATTGCAAACTAATTCATTTGTACACCCAGGTATTAATAATGATAGTTGTTCATTAGCTTGCATCCTTAAAATTAGAGCATTGGTTAGATAAGCCTCCACTTGTATAAACACACACTTGCCAGCAACCAGCCTAAGTTAGTATTTTGACATTACACTAATGCACATATGGGTAATAATATTAATATGATATTCAAATATTTTTAGATTATTGCTGTTATTATTATTATTATTATTAATAATAATAATTCTTGTGGAGAATGAGTAATTTTAGTTAAGATGATGTTTTGCATAAGGACTCATTAATTCCTTTATGAAGAGTGATTTTAATTTTAATGTTGATGTTCCTTTAACTGGATTACCTAATGACATCAACTTTTCAGTGGACTGATTCAATAAGCTTGCATTTTGCTTACTATTTTATCTGAAAAAGTTCATTTTATCTTTTTGGTGGATGAAAGCGCTAATAAATAATTTACTGAGTCTGCTCTGGTCTTGTTCCTCTGTTTTGATTTTTCAACAGTTTGTCCGTTTGGGTGATTATTACTGTTCATGGTCCCTGCACCTAAGTATTACTGTTCAGGGCCCCTGTACGTATGTATTACTGTTCATGGACCCCATACCTAAACATTAGTATTCATGGTTCCTGTACCTAAATATTACTGATCATGGTCCCCATACATAAACGTTAGTATTCATGGTCACTACATCTAAATATTACTGTTCATGGTCCCTGTACGTATGTGTTACTGCTCATGGTCCCCTTACCTAACCATTAGTATTCATGGACCCTATACCTAAGTATTACTGATCATGGTCCATATACCTAATAATTAGTATTCATGATCCCTGCACTTAATTGTTACTGTTCACTGTCCTGTACCTATGTATTACTGTTCTTCGTCCACATACTGAAGCATTAGCTTTCATGGTCCATTCAGCTTAGTATTACTGTTCATGGTCCAAATACCTAAGCATTAGTATTCATGGTTCTTGCATCTAAGTATTACTGTTCATAGTCCCTGTACTTATGTATTGCTGTTAATGGTCCACATACCTAAGCATTAGTACTCAAGGTCCCCGCACCTAAGTATTACTGTTCATGGTCCCTGCACCAATGTGTTACTGTTCATGGTCCCCATTCTTAAGCATTAGTATTCATGGTCCCTGCACCTCAGTATTATTGTTCATGTTCCCTGCACAAATGGTCCCCATTCCTAAGCCTTAGTATTTATGGTGCTTGTACCTAAGTATTACTGTTCATGCCTAAATATTACTGTTCATGGTTTCCATATCTAAGCATTAGTATTCATGGTTCCTGTACCTAAGTATTGCTGCCAATGGTCCCTCTACCTAGGTATTACTATTCATGGTTCCTGTACCTATGTATTATTGTTCATAGTCCCTATACCTAAGCATTAGTATTCATGGTCCTGGACCTAAGTATTACTGTTCATGGTCCCTGTACCTATGTATTACTTCATGATCCCCATACCTAAGCATTAGTATTCATGGTCCCAGTTCCTACATATTACTGTTCTTGGTCCCTGTACCTATGTATTACAGTTCATGGTCCCCATAACTTAGCATTAGTATTCACGGTAACTGAACCTAAGTATTACTGTTGATGGTCACTGTACCTAAGTATTAGTGTTCAAAGTCCCTGTACCTAAGTATTACTGTTCATGGTCCCCATACCTAAGCATAAGTATTCATGGTCCCTGCACATAAGTATTGTATTTCATGGTCCCTGTACCTGAGTATTACTGGTCAATGTCCCTGTACCTGTGTATTACTGTTCATGGTCCCTGTACCTGTGTATTACTTTTCATGGCGCTCCATACCTAAGCATTAACATTGTTGGTCCATATACCTAAGTATTACTGTTCATGGTCCCCATACTCTAAGCATTAGTATTCATGGTCGCTGCACCTACGTATTACTGCGCATAGTCCCTGTATCTAAGTATTACTGTTCATGGCCCCTGTACCTAAGTATTACTGTTCAGGCTCCCTGTACCTATGTATTACTGTCCATGGTCCCCATACCTAAACATTAGTTTCATGGTCCCTGTACCAAAGTATTACTGTTTATGGTCTCTGAACCTATGTATTATTGTTCATGGTCCCCATACCTAAGTATTATTATTCATGGTCCCTGTAACCAAGTATTACTGTTAATGGTCTCTGTACCTAGGTATTACTGTTCATGGTTGCCATTCCTAAGCATTAGTATTCATGGTCCCTGCACCTACATTTTATTGTTTATGGTGCCTGTACCTAAGTATTTCTGTTCATTGTCCCTGTACGTATGTATTACTGTTAATGTTCCCATACTTAAGAATTAGTATTCATGGCACCTGCACCTAAATATTACTGTTCATGGTCCCTGTACTGATGTGTTACTTTCATGGTCCCCATACCTAAGCATTAGTATTCATGGTCCTTTACCTCAGTATTTCTGGTCATGGTCCCTGTACCTAAGTATTACTGTTCATAGTCCCTGTACCTAAGTATTATAGTTCATGGTCCCCATACTTAAGCATTAGCATTCATGGTCCCTGCAGCTAAGTATTATTGTTCTTGGTCCCTATACATATGTATTACTGTTCATGGTCCCCATACCTCAGCATGAGAATTCTTGCTCCCTGTACCTAAGTATTACTCTTCATGGTTGCCATTCCTAAGCATTAGTATTCATGGTCCCTGCACCTAGGTATTACTGTTCATGGTCCCTGTACCTATGTATTACTGTTCCTGGTCCCCATACCTAAGCATTAGTATTCATGGTTCCTGTCCCTAAGTATTACTGTTCATGGCCCCATACCTAAGCATTAGTATTCATGGTTCCTGTCCCTAAGTATTACTGTTCATGGCCCCATACCTAAGCATTAGTATTCATGGTCTCTGTACCCATGTACAATAGTTCATAGTTTACATATGTAAGCATTTATATTCATGGTCCCCCTACCTAAGTATTACTGTTCATAGTCCCTGTACCAATATATTACTTTTCAAGGTCCCCATACCTAGGCATTAGTATTCATGGTCCCTGCACCTAAGTATTACTGCTCATGGTCCCTGTACCTAAGTATACTGTTCATGGTCCCCCAAGTAAGCATTAGTATTTATGGTAATTGTACCTAGTTATTACTGTACATTGTCCCTGCACCTAAGTACAATTGTTCATGGTCCCTGTACCTAAGCATTATTGTTTATGGTCCCTTGTACCTATGTATTGCTGTTCATGGTCGCCATCCGTAAGCATTATTATTCATGGTCCCTGTACCTAGGTATTACTGTTAATGGTCCCTATAACGAAATATTACTGTTCATGGTCCCTGTACTCCAGTATTACTGTTCATGGCCCTGTACGTATGTATTACTGTTCATGGTCCCCTTACCTAAGCATTAAGTATTCACGGTCCCTATACCTAAGTATTATGGCTCATGGTCACTATACCTAATAATTAGAATTCATGGTCCCTGCACTTAAGTATTACCGTTCATGGTCCCTGTACCTATGTATTATTGTTCATTGTCCCCACACCTAAGTATTATAACTCATGGCCCATGTATCTAAGTATTACTGTTCTTGGTCCCCATACCTAAGCATTAGTATTCATGGTCACTGCACCTAAGTATTACTACTCATTGTCTTTTGTACCTAGGTATTACTGTTCATAGTCCCCAGACCTAAGCATTAGTATTGATTGTCTTTGCATCTAAGTATTGCTGTTAATGGTCCCTATACTTAAGTATTAGTGTTCATGGTCCCTGTACCAAAGTATTACTGTTCATGGTCCCCATACCTAAGCATAAGTATTCATGCTCCCCGCACATAAGTATTGTGGTTCATGGTCCCTGTACCTAAGTATTACTGGTCAATGTCCCTGTACCTGTGTATTACTGTTCATGGTCCCTGTACCTATGTATTACTGTTCTTGGTCCCTGGCCTTACGTATTACTGTTCATGGTCCCCATACCTAAGGATTAGTAGGGATGTTCAAAAAACAAAACAAATATACTTTTGCAGGCCTTTCTGAACTAGTATAGTCCAGTTTTCAGGTTATTGCTGAATCCAGGGCTGTGTTATAAGTTTCTGTACTGCACATACCTTACTTGGATAGAAGGAAGTTTCTCTGTTCACCTGTGAGAGAGGGGAGCCTTGAGCAGCCTATCTGTCCCTGGAGGAGTGGTTTCAACCCAGAAGTTAGTAGTTTATCGGTCATTTTGGGCTAATTTCTATCTCTTTCACTTCCCTGCTATAAAAACCGCATTTGTGCGGTTTTGTGCACCGGGCAGTGCCGTTTAGCTAGAGTTAAACTATTCTCGGCTCCACAAAGTCTACTCTTCAGTTTTTCCCTTGGAACTAGACAAACCTTCAACTTTAGTACTCAAATCATTCATTTCACAGTGAAGCACTTGCTTAAAATTCATAGCAAGCACTAATTAACCCTAGCACTAGACCCCCCCTATACTGTCCAGAAGGGCAAGGCTCTCTGTTCGTCCCCACCAGCCGATCAGAAAAACAGCTTACTCTACCTATTCAGGCATGTCCAAAGGGCAGTTTCTGGTGTACTCTCCAGTCCAACTGGTGAATCTGAGCATTTTGAGGCAATGTTACAACTGCCTCATGTACTGTTCTTGGTCACTGCACCAATGTGTTGCTGTTCACGTTCCCCATTCGTAAGCATTAGTATCCATGGTGCCAGCACCTAAGTATTACTTAGGTCCATGCACAAATGGTTCCTGTATTTAAGACTTAGTATTCATGGTGCCTGTACCTAAGTATTACTGTTCACAGTCCCTGCACCTATGTATTACGGCTCATGGTCCCTGTACCTAAGTATTACTGTTCATGGTCTCCATATCTAAGCATTAGTATTTATGGTCGCTGTACCTAAGTATTACTGTCCATGATCCCTGTACCCAAGTATTAATGTTCACGGTCCCTGTACCCATGTATTATTTTCCATACTCCCCATACCTAAGCATTTGTATTCATGGTCCCTGTACCTAAGTATTACTGCTTATAGTCCCTGTACCTGTGTATTACTTTTCATAGTCTGCATACCTAAGCATTAATATTCATGTTCCCTGCTCCTAAGTATTACTTCTCATGGTCCCTGCACCTATGTATTGCTGTTCATGGTCCCCATACATAAGCATTAGTATTCATTGTCATTGTACCCAAGTGTTACTGTTCATGGTCCCTGTTCCTAAGTATGACTGTTCATGGTTCGTGTACTCAAGTATTACTGTTCATGGCCCACACACCTAAGCATTAGTATTCATGGTCTCTGCACCTAAGTATTACTGTTCTTTGTCTCTTTATCTAAGTATTATTGTTTATGGTCCCTGTACCTATGTATTGCTGTTCATGGTCACCATCCGAAAGCATTAGTATTCATGGTCCCTGCACCTACGTATTACTGCTCATGGTCTCTTTATCTAAGTACTATTGTTTATGGTCCCTGTATCTATGTATTGCTGTTCATGGTCACCATCTATAAGCATTAGTATTCATGGTCTCTGTACCTAAGTATTATTGTTAATGGTCCCTGTATCTAAGTATTACTGCTCATGGTTGCCATAACTAAGCATTAGTATTCATGGTCGCTGTGCCTAAGTATTACTGTTCATGCTGCTTATTCCCCAGTATTACTGCTTATGGTCCACATACCTAAGTATAATATTCATGGTCCCTGCACCTAAGTATTAATGTTCATGGTCCCCATACCTAAGTATTAGTATTCATGGTCCTTGCACCTAAGTATTACTGTTCATTGTCCCTCTACCTATGTACTACTATTAATTGTCCCCGTACCTAAGAATTAGTATTCATTGCCCCTGTAGCTACGTATTACTGTTCTTGGTCCCTGTACGTATGTATTACTGTTCATGGTCCTCATACCTAAGCATAAAAATTCATGGTCCCTATGTATTACTGTTCAAGGTCCCCATACCTAAGCATTAGTATTTGTGGTCCATGCACCTAGGAATTGCTGTTCATGGACCCTGTACCTATGTATTATTGTTCATGGTGCCCATACCCAAATATTAGTATTCATGAACCCTGCACCTAAGTATTACTGTTCATGGTCCCTGTACCTATGTGTTACTGTTCATGGTCCCCATACCTAAGCATCTGTGTTCATGTTCCCTGTACCTAAATATTACTGTTCATGGTCCCCATACCTAAGCATTAGTATTCATGGTCTCAGCACCTTAGTATTTCTGTTTGTGGTCAATGTACCTAAGTATACTGTTCATGTTCCCTGTACCTAGGTATTACTGTTCATGGTCCCCATACCTAAGCATTAGTATTCATTGTCCCTGCACCAAAGTATTACTGTTTATGGTCGCTGCACCGATGTGTTACTACGGTTCATAGTCCCCATACCTAAGCATTAGTATTCATTGTCCCTTTACCTAAGTATTACTGTTCATGGCCTTCATACCAAAGCATTAGAATTCAGGGTCCCTGTACCTATGTATTGCTGTTCAAGTTCCCCATACTTAAGCATTAGTATTCATGGTCCATGCACCTAAGTATTAGTGTTCATGGGCCCTATAACTAAACAATAGTCTTCATGGTCCCTGTACCTAAGTATTACTGTTCATTGACCCTGTACCTATGTATTACTGTTCATGGTGCCTATACCTAAATATTAGTATTCATGGACCCTGCACCTAAGTATTACTGTTCACGGTTCCAGCATGTAAGTATTACTTTTTATGGTCCATGTACCTAAGTATATTCTTCATGTTTCTTGTCCCTAGGTATTATTGCTCATGGTCCCCATACCTAAGAATTAGTATTCATGGTCCCTGCTCCTATATTTTATTGTTCATGGTCCCTGTAACTAAGTATTACTGTTCATGGTCCCTGTACTGATGTGTTATGTTCATGGTCCCCATACCTAAGTATTATTATTAACCCCTGTACCAAAGTATTACTGTTCATGTTCCCCATAACTTAGCATTAGTATTCATAGTGGCTGCACCTAAGTATTACTGTTCATGATTCCTCTACCTAAGTATTACTGTTCATGATTCCTATACATAAGCATTAGTATTCATGGTCCCTGCACCTAAGTATTAATGTTCATTGTCCCTGCACCTATGTCCATGGTCCCCATACAAAAGCATTACTATTCATGGTCTCTGTACAAGTAGTACTGTCCATGGTCCCCATATCTAAGCATTAGTATTCATAGTCCCTGCACCTTAGTATTACTGTTCATGGTCCCTGTACCGATGGTCCCCATACTTAAGCATTAGTATTTTTGGGGTCTTTACCAAAGTATTAATGTTCATGGTCCCTCTAACTATATATTACAGTTCATGTTCTCCATACCTAAGCATTAGTATTCATGGTCTCTGTACCTAAATATTAATGTTCATTGTCCCTGCACCTGTGCATTAGAGTCCATGGTCCCCATACCTAAGCATTAGTATTCATGGTCCCTGTACCTAAGTATTACTGTTCATGGTCTCTGTACCTGTGTATTATTGCTCTTGATCACCATACCTAAGCATTAGTATTCATGGCCCCTGTACCTAAGATTTAGTATTCATGGTCCCTGTCCCTAAGTATTACTGTTCATGGTCCCTGTACCTATGCATTAGTATTCATTCTTCAGGCACCTAAGTATTATTGTTCATAGTCCCTGTACCTACGTATTACTGTTTATGATGCCCATACCTAAGCATTAGCATTCATGGTCCCTGTACATAAGTATTACTGTTCGGGGTCCCTGTACCTATATATTACTGTTCATAGTCCACATACCTAAGCATTTGTATCCGTCGTCCCTGTACCTAAGTGTTACTGTTCATGGTCCCTCTACATATGTATTACTGTTCATGGTCCCCATCTATAAGCATTAGTATTCATGGTCTCTGTACCTAAGTATTACTGTTAATGGTCCCTCTAACTAAATATTACTGTTAGTGGTCCTCATACCTAAGCATTAGTATTCATAGTCCCTGCACCTAAGTATTACTGTTCATGGTCCCTGTTCCTAAGTATTACTGTTCATGTCCCTATACCCAAGTATTACTGTTCATGGTCCCTATGCCTGTTTATTACTGTTCATGGTCCACATATCTAAGCATTAGTATTCATGGTCCCAGCACATAAATATTACTGTTCTTTGTCCCTTTACCTATGTATTGCTTTTCATGGTCCCCATACCTAAGCATTAGTGTTCATGGTCTCTGTACCGAAGTATTCCTGTTCATGGACCCTGTACCTATAGATTACTGTTCATGGTGCCCATACCTAAATATTAGTATTCATGAACCCTGCACCGAAGTATTACTGTTCATGGTCCCCTACCATAGTGTTTGTGTTCATGGTCCCTGTAACTAAATATTACTGTTCATGGTCCCCATACCTAAGCATTAGTATTCATGGTCCCAGTACCTAAGTATTACTGTTCATGGTCACTGCTGCAGTGTGTTACTACAGTTCATAGTCCCCATACCTAAGCATTAGTATTTATGGTCCCTGCACCTAAGTATCACTATTCATGGGCCCTGCACTGATGTGTTACTGACAGTTCATGGTCCCCATATAAAAAAATTACTATTAATGGTCTCTGTACAAGTAGTACTGTCCATGGTCTCCATATCTAAGCATTAGTATTCATAGTCCCTGCACCATAGTATTACTGTTCATGGTCCCTGTACTGATGGTCCCCATACTTAAGCATTTGTATTTATGGAGTCTTTACTAAAGCATTAATGTTCAAGGTCCCTCTAACTGTGTATTACAGTTCATGTTCCCCATACCTAAGCATTAGTATTCATGGTCCCTGTACCTAAGTGTTACTGTTCATGGTCTCTGGACCTGGGTATTATTGCTCCTGGTTGCCATACCTAAGCATTAGTATTAAAGGCCCCTGTACCTAGGTATTACTGTTTATGGTCCCCATACCTTTGAATTAGTATTCATGGACTCTGCACCTAAGAATTAGTATTCATGGTCCCTGTACATAAACATTACTGTTTAGGGACCCTGTATCTACATATTACTGTTCATAGTCCACATACCTAAGCATTTGCATTCATCATCCCTGTACGTAAGTATTACTGTTCATCGTCCCTGTACCTGCGTATTATTGTTCATTTTCCCCATACGTAAGCATTAGTATTCATGGTCTCTGTATCTAAGTATTACTGTTAATGGTCCCTCTACCTAAGTATTACTGTTCATGGTCCTCATACCTAAGCATTAGTATTCATAGTCCCTGCACCTAAGTATTACTGTAATAGTCCCTGTTCCTAAGTGTTACTGTTCATGGCCCTATACCCAAGTATTTACTGTTCATGGTCCCTATGCCCATGTATTACTGTTCATAGTCCCCATACCTAAGCATTAGTGCTCATGGTCTCTGTACCTAAGTATTACTGTTCATGGACCCTGTTCCAATGTGTTACTGTTCATGGTCCCCATACCTTAGCATTTGTGTTCATGGTCCCTGTAACTAAATATTATTGTTCATGGTCCCCATACCTAAACATAAGTATTACTGTTTATGATAAATTCACCTAAGTATACTGTTCATGTTCCCTGTACCAAGGTATTACTGTTCATGGTCCCCATACCTAAGCATTAGTATTCATTGTCCCTGCACCTAAGTATTACTGTTCATAGTCGCTGAAGTGATGTGTTACTACTGTTCATAGTCCCCATACCTAAGCATTAGTATTCATGGTCCTTTTACCTAAGTATTACTGTTCATGGTCCCTATACCTAAGCATTAGTATCATGGTCCCTGTGCCTACATTTTATTGTTCATGGTCCCTGTACCTCAGTATTACTGTTCATGGTCCCTGTACCTATGTATTACTGTTTGTGGTCCCATTACCTATGTATTACTGTTTAATGTCCCTATCCCTAAGAATTAGTATTCATTGCACCTGCAACTAAGTATTACTGTTCATGGTCCCTGTACTGATGTGTTACTGTTTATTGTCCCTATACCTAAGTATTACTGTTGATGCTGTCTGTACCTGTGTATTACTGTTCATGGTCCCCATACCTAAGCATTAGTATTCATGGTACCTGCACCTATGTTTTATTATTCATGGTCCCTGTACCTAAGTATTACTGTTCATGGTCCCTGTACCTGTGTGTTACTGTTCATGGTCCCCATACCTAAGTATTTGTATTTATGGTCCCTCTACCCAAGTATTACTGTTCATGGTCCCTCTACCTAAGTATTACTGCTCATGCTCTCTGTACCCAAGTATTACTGTTCATGGTCCCTGTACGTATGTGTTACTGTTCATGGTTCACATACCTCAGCATTAGTATTCATTCTTCCTGAACCTAGGTATTACTGTACATGGTCTATGTACTGATGTGTTACTACTGTTCATCTTCCCCATTCTTAAGCATTAGTATTCATGGTCCCTGCCCCTATATTTTACTGTACATGGTCTCTGCACCTAAGTATTGCTGTTGATGTTCCCTGCACCTATGTGTTACTGTTCATGGTCCCAATACCTAAGCATTAGTATTTATGGTCCTTGTACCTAAGCATTATTGTTCATGCTCCCTGCACCTATGTATTACTTTTCATGGTCCCCAAATACAAGCATTTGTATTCATGGTCCCTGTACCTAAGTATTACTGTTAATGGTCCCTGTCCCTAAGTATTACTGGTCATGGTCCCCATACCTAAGCATTAGTATTCATTGTCCCTACACCTGAGTATTACTTTTCATGGTCCCTGTACCTAAGTAATACTGTTCATGCTCCCTGTACCTATGTATTACTCTTCATGGTCCATGAACATATGTATTACTGTTCATGCTCCCAGTATTCATGGTTCCTCTTCTTGGTCCCTGTACCTATGTATTACTGTTCATGGTCTCCATAGCTAAGCATTAGTATTCATGGTCCCTGTCCCCAAGTATTACTCTATTCATGGTCCTCATATCTGAGCATTAGTATTCTTGGTTCCTGCACCTAAGTATTACTGTCCATGGTCCCTGTACTTAAGTATTACTGTTCCTGGTCCCGGTACCTATGTATTATGTTCATGGTCCCCATACCCAAACATTAGTTTTTATGGTCCCTGCACCTTAGTATTACTGTTCATGGTCCCTGCATCGATGGTCCCCATAACTAAGTATTAGTATTCATGGGGCCTGTACCTAAGTGTTACTGTTCAATGTCCCTCTACTTATGAATTACTGTTCATGGTCCCCATACCTAAGCATTAGTACTTGTGGTCCCTGTACCTAAGTATTACTATTCTGGGTCCCTGCACCTTTGTATTACTGTTCATGGTCCATCCATCTATGTATTACTGTTCATAGCCCCCATACCTAAGCATTAGTATTCATGGCCCCTATACCTAAGTATTACTGTTCATGGTCCCTGTACCCAAGTATTAATGTTCATGTTCCCTGTACCTAAGCATTAGTATTCATTGTTCCTCCACTTAAGTATTACTTGTTCTTGGTCCCTGTAACTACGTGTTTCTTTTCATGATCCCCATATTCATGGTCCCTGTACCTTAGTATTACTGTTCATTATCCCATACCCAAGTATTACTGTTCATGGTCCCTCTACCTAAGTATTACTGTTCACTGTCTCTGTACCTTTGCATTACTGTTCATGGTCCCCATATCTAAGCCTTAGTATTCGTGGTCCCTGTAGCTAAGTATTACTGGTAATGGTCTCTGTACCTAGGAATTACTGTTCGTGGTCCCCATACCTAATCATTAGTATTGACGGTCCCTACACCTAAGTATTACTGTTCATCGTCCCTGTACCTTTGCATTACTGTTCATGGTCCCCATACCTAAGCCTTAGTATTCGTGGTCCCTGTAGCTAAGTATTACTGGTAATGGTCTCTGTACCTAGGAATTACTGTTCGTGGTCCCCATACCTAATCATTAGTATTGATGGTCCCTACACCTAAGTATTACTGTTCATCGTCCCTGTACGTATTTGCTGTTCATGATCTCAATACCTAAACATTAGTATTCATTGTCCTGGTACCTAAGTATCACTGTTCATGGTCCCCGTACCTTTGTATTTGTATTCATTGTAACTGCACCTAAGTATTACTGCTCATGGTCCCTGTACCTAAGTGTTACTGTGCATGGTCCCTGCACCCAAGTATTACTGTTCATTGTCCCTGAACCTATGTATTACTGTTCATGGTCCCCATACCTAAGCATTAGTATTCATGGTCCCTGTCCCCAAGTATTACTGTCCGTGGTCCCCATATCTAAGCATTAGTATTCTTGGTCCCTGCACCTAAGTAATACTGTTCATAGCCCCTGTACTGATGTGTTACTTTCATGATCCCAATACCTAAGCATTAGTATTCATGGTCCCTGTTCCTAAATATTACTGTTCATGGTCCCCATATCTAAGCATTAGTATTCTTTAAACCCTGCACTTACGTATTACTGTTTATGGTCCCCATACCTAAGCCTTAGTATTCGTGGTCCCTGTAGCTAAGTATTACTGGTAGTTGTCTCTGTACCTAGGAATTACTGTTCGTGGTCCCCATACCTAATCATTAGTATTCATGGTCCCTACACCTAAGTATTACTGTTCATCATCACTGTACGTATGCATTTGCTGTTCATGATCTCCATACCTGAACATTAGTATTCATTGTCCCTGTACCGAAGTATTACTGTTCATGGTCGCCATACCTTTGCATTTGTATTCATTGTAACTGCACCTAAGTATTACTGCTCATGGTCCCTGTACCTTTGTATTACTGTTCATGATCCCTGCACCCAAGTATTACTGTTCATGGTCCCTGTACCTATGTATTACTGTTCATGGTCCCCATACCTAAGCATTAGTATTCATGGTCACAACACCTATGTATTACTGTTCATGGTCACTGTAGCAAAGTGTTACCATTCATGCTCCCCTTACTTAAGCAGTAGTATTTAGTGTGTCTGTACCAAGGATTACTGTTCATAGTCCCCATACCTAACTATTAGTATTCATGGTCCCTGCACCTAAATATTACTGTTCATGGTCACCATACCTAAGCATTAGTATTTATAGTCCCTGCACCTAAGTATTACTGTTTATGGTCACTGTACCAAAGTGTTACTGTTCATGCTCCCCTTACCTAAGTAGAAGTATTTAGTGTGCCTGTACCTAAGTATTACTGTTCACAGTCCCCATTCCTAAGCATTAGTATTAATGGCCCCTGCCCCTATGTTTTATTACTCATGGTCCCTGTGCCGATGTATTACTGTTCATGGTCCCCAAATGTATGCATTAATATTCATTGTCCCTGTACCTAAGTATTGCTGTTAATGGTCCCTGTACCTAAGTATTACTGTTCATGGTCCCCATACCTAAACATTAGTATTCATTGTCCCTGCACCTAAGTACTACTCTTCATGGTCACTGTACCTATGTATTACTGTTCATGCTCCATGTACCCAAGTATTACTGTTCATGGTCCCTGTAGCTATGTATTTCTGTTCCTGGTCACCATACTTAAGCATTAGTATTTCTGGTCCCTGTCCCTTAGTATTACTGTTCATTGTCCCCATACCTAAGCATTAGTATTCATGGTCCCTGTACATAATTATGGCTCTTCTTGGTCCCTGTACCTATGTATTACTGTTCACGATCCCCATAGCTAAGCATTAGAATTCATGGTCCCTGCACCTAAGTATTACTGTTTGTTGCCCCATTCCTAAGAATTAGTATTCATGGTCCCTGCACCTAAGTATTACTGTTCATGGTCCCTGTACCTATGTATTACTGTTCCTGGTCCCCATACCTAAGCATTAGTATTCATGGTCCCTGTTCCTAAATATTGCTGTTCATGGTCCCCATGTCTAAGCATTATTATTCATGGTCCCAATGCATAAGTATTAATGTTCATGGTCCCTTTACCTATGTATTACTTTTCATGGTCACCTTACCTAAGCATTAGTATTCATTAAACTCTGCACCTCAGTGTTACTGTTTATGGTCCCTGTACCTATGTATTATTTCTCATGGTCCCCATACCTAAACATTAGTATTCATGGTCCCTGCACCTAAGTAGTACTGTTCATAGTTCCTGTACCGATGTGTTACTGTTCAGGGTCCTCATACCTTAGCATAAGTATTTACATTTTACATTTGCATTGGATATTAACTGAAATGGAAGTTTTGACTCTGTTTTTTCAGTTAGTGTTTGCTAGATTTTATTGCCTGTTAGAATCCTGCATAGACAGTAATTGCAGTTGGGGTAGTCTCATGCATTAATATCCTGTTAATGCCTATTTAAGTGGTACATTTTGGAATATTTTCTGCTTAAAACCTGAGCCTTGGCCTGCTAAGATCTAGCTGTATTCAACTGGACATATAAGAGAATTTAAGTACCTTTTATCTGCACTTTTTTTCAAATAATACAGCATTTTAATTGATTTATTTGTGTTGCATTGGATATTAACTGAACTGGAAGTTTTGACTCTGTTTTTTCAGTTTGTTCCCCACCCACCCTCCCTGATTTTGTTTTGGTGTTAATCTTGGTGGCTTTGTAACTGCCTGCCCCTCTTGTAAATTTGTGTTTGGATACTCCGTCTGAGACCATCTTATTTGCTCACTGAACTGAGTGCAGTGAGATCATATTCTGATTTCAGGCACTCCTACTGTATACAAAGCAAGCATCTGGGAAAGAAAAACAAAAATTAAGCTTGTTTCCTGCCTTTCCTGTAAGTGGTCTAGACTGTTTGTAGGCTTCTGAGCCCCCAAGCCTTTTTGTGTTGGAGGGAAGCCTTCAAGCTTAATTTTGTTTCTTAGAACTATCAGGTTTTCTAGTTTCAGCACTCAAATCTGTTTCTTTGAATTTAGCATTTGTTCAGTACTCATTGTAAGCACTAGATAAGCAGCAAATTACTACAGCACTCAACTTTCCTCACTTGACTAGAGGAAAGCTGTTTTTAGTACTTAATAAATAAGCACCTATCCAGGCATATCTAAGGGTCAGCTCCCAGTGATTTCTCCTGTCTACCTGATAAATCTTGGCATCTTGGGGAAATGCAGCAATTACCTCATGTACACAGACAACCCACTCCTCCTACCATCCAACACTACAACCTGTGAGAGATGCACTTATATTGCCAAACTGGAAGCAAAGCTCTCTTCACCCAAGACTGGAATAGACAGTCAAGAGGAGAAGGTAAACACTTGCACCACACCACACTCATCACATAGTCCCTCAAAACATACACCACCAAAACACACACATAGAAACACAAAACACAAACCTACATTCACGGAGGCTTTCAATAAAAACCTGCCCAAGCATCAGGGACCTCCAAAGCAGAAACGCAAGCAAACTCCACCCCCCAACCTAACCCAAATGACACATAGCCCACAAACTCAGTGCGCCAATCAACCACAGCCCATAAGGCATAACAATGTACCCAGCACTCTAGTCATAGGTGACTCTATAGTCAGGCACACTGATGTTCCACTCACCAGGCTAAACAAGGAGAAAGTTACTGTCAGCTGCCTGTCAGGTGACAGGATCCATCACATAATGCATGCACTCAGGTCACTCCACAAGTACAAATATGACACTGTCATTGTCCATGTTGGTTTGAATGACCTGAGATGTACCTCCCTGGACTACATGAAAAGAGACATGGAGGAGCTCTCCAATCTTGTAGCCCAGGCAGGTATGACCATAGCCTTTAGTAGCATCTTGCTATCACCCAGAATGATACCACAGTACAAGGACAAAATGACTGACTTCAACAATTGGCTAAGTTTCTGGTGTTATTCTAAGGGGATCCGGTATTTGTCTGCCTGGGACAACATGATCAACAGACCACGATGCTTTGCCAGAGATGCTTGGCCACCTGTCACCCTTGGGATTCTGGATACTGTCAAAGGCTCTTCCCACCCCTATAGTGCCTTTTTTTGGCAAGGTTCAAATGAAAATTCACCACCGTAACAGGTACAAGCAAGCAAAATATGAGGGTAATGCTACTCAATGCTAGAAGTCTAAACCTCAAAATGCACTAACTCAAGGCACTCCTTAAAATGGAGAACATTGACATCTGTGCAGTGACAGAGACCTGGTTCAAAGCTCCAGAGAGCACCCCTGCGTTACCAGGCTATAATTCATACCACACCTTTCGGCCACCTAACCCAGAACACAGCACTAAAGGTGGAGGCGTGTCCATATTCATTAAGGATATCCACACCTCCAGGCTAGTTGCACAGCATAATGCATCTGAGGTTATCCAAGTGCATCTAACTCTGTGCAAGACTGCAATCCAAATTGTAGCTTGCTACAGACCCCCCACTATGCCCCAGGTTTCCCACTCATCATTTTCTGATACACTGTAAAGTATTAGGGTACAACCCAGCACCCTAATAATGGGCAATTTCAACTACCCCACCATTAATTGGGAAAACTACTCATGTACTAACAGTTTTGCTCAATGTTTTCTGGAATTCATAAATTTGAACGCCTTAGATCAACTTATTCACACCCCCACCAGGGGCAGCAATATCCTAGACCTGGTCATTACCAACATGGGCAACTGGTGTTCCACACCAGAGGTCAATTCTTCATTGGTCAGATCCAACCACAAGCTAATCACCCTAGACATCCACATCCCGCTCCCACCCCCAATTAGGGAAACCACTGTAAAAAAAACTCTCCAAAGCCAACTTCACACTTCTTAAGACAGAAGTGGCAAAATTCATGACACCCATGAAGACGGACAATAAAGGTACGACTGCTGAATCCCACACAAATGCACTTTATAAGCACTTATACGAGTGCATAGATCATGCTATCCCTAATGGAACCAAGATGCTATCCTCCAAAAAAAGGAAGCCAATCTGGTGGTCCTCTGCCATAAACAAACTCTACAACAGAAAAAAGAAACTGTTGCAAAAAAGAGTAAAATCCCATGACTGGAGGAACTCCCTGGTCAACCTCAGTAAGAAGCTGAGATCCCTCATAAAATCCTCCAAAGCTAGTTTTGAAAACAAACTTGCCACTGACTCTAAATACAACCACAAAGCATTCCATAGCTATGTCAAGAATCTCAATGGCAACACTTAGATCTGTTGTGAGTTACAGCACAATGGCACTAAATATACAGAACTAATTGATATTGCCAACATCCTGGCAAATAGGTTCAGTGCTAACTTTACCCCCCCCTTACCCCCTAAAGGGCCCATGTGTATACCGGAAGAATGCAAAGTTCCTGTAATCATGGCTGCACAGGTAAAAAACACACTCTCCAAAGCCAAGAACACAGCATCCATGGGACCTGACAATATCCCAGGCTGTGTTCTACACAAACTACAGAAGGAACTGGCACCCTACCTAAGTACCATGTTCAATCATAGCCTCACCTCAGGCTTTGTGCCCACTGAATGGTGCACCATGACAGTTACCCCACTCCACAAAGGGGGAGCCATGTCAGACCCTGGAAACTGCTGCCCTATTAGCCTGATGAGCCTGGTCTGCAAGGCCATGGAATGTATCATCATGGAACTCATAAACAAAGACATTGGTAATCTCTAAACTCTGAACCCAACCCAGTTCGGGTTTGTAAAAGGCAGATCATGTCTCCTAAACCTGACTGCCATCTTTGAAGCAAAGCAGTCACCAAAGCCATAGATGAGGGTAAGGTGGTTCACACAGCTTATCTAGATCTTACCAAGGCTTTCAACACCATCCCCCACTCTGGAATTATAGATAAGCTCACTAAACTAGGTATAAATCCCTATGTCACAAGATGGGTTGTCAACTGGTTCATAGACAGAAGCCACACTGTAAAAGTAGCAGACTCCAAATCCGACTTCAGGCCAGTGACAAGTGGAGTACCACAGGGTTCAGTCCTGGGTCCTCTTCTGTTTGGTATCTACTTCTCTGAAGTACAGGCTAACACAGAAGGTTTTTGGCTAACAAAGTTTGCAGATGACTGCAAACTAGGAGCCATAATCGAAACTCCTAACGATGTGGACATACTACAAAAGGGCCTCACTGAGACAAATGCCTGGTGCCAAAGCCATGGCCTGAAGCTCAATGCCAAAAAGTGTATTGTCATCCCCTTTGGTAAAAACTCTGTACTCATGAGCTACCACATAAATGGTAGTCTACTTAACACCGAAAGTGTGATACGAGATCTTGGGACACAGGTGGACAGTAGTCTCTTCTTTGATAATCACATCGCCACAGTGGTCAGGAAATCCTTTTACATGGCTCACCTCATTACAAAAGGTTTCTCATCCAGAAAAAAGAGGTAATTGTTCCCCTCTACTCATCACTCATTAGACCCATTGTAGAGTACAACACCCCTTTTGATATGTACCTCACAAGACATCTACAACAACTGGAAAGGCCACAGAAATACCTGAAAAAAGAGGATTACTGGCCTCAAACAGATGCCCTACGCAGACTGTCTCAAAAAACTCCACCTTTATTCCATAGCATATTGCCTACTCAGAGGTGATCTCTGCCTAACATACAAAGTTATGTCAAACCCAGAGCTGTTGGACATGCTCCACTTAAAGAAATCCCAATCCCTCCAAGCTACATGTTCTAGGGACCTAAACCTTGTCACCACAATAAACAGAACATGCTGGAGGGATAGATTCCTGTCCCAGAGACTTCCCGTACTCTGGAACAGACTACCTATGTATGTCAAACACAGCTCCTCATTAGCACTCTTCAAAAAAAATCTTGATGATTGGATGGGAAAAAGGAAATTCACCCCAGGGATCACTTCTGTGGTTCTGCTTGACAGGGGCACAGGAAAATAATTTTCTTGGGTGACGGAAGCCAGGGTACCTTTTTGGATAGGCTTATATAGACCCTAGGGCTAATAGCCTAGTAGCGACCTAAGAACCTATGAACCTATGCTCCCAGTACCTAAGTATTACTGTTCATGGTCCCCATACCTAATCATTAGTATTCATGGTCTCTGCACATAGGTATTACTGTCCATTGTCCCTGTACTTAAGTATTACTGTTCATGGTCCCTGTTCCTATGTATTACTGTTCATAGTCCCTATACCTAAGCATTAGTATTCATAGTTCTTGCACCTAAGTATTTTTGCTCATGCCCCCTGCATTGATGTGTTACTGTTCATGGTCCCCACACCTAAGCATCAGTATTCATGGTCCCTGTACAAGTATTGCTGTTCATGGTCCCCATACCTTATTGCTGTTCATGGTTCACATACCTAAGCATTAGTATTCATGGTCCCTGCACCTTAGTATTACTGTTCATGGTCCCTGTATCAATGGTCGCCATAACTAAGCATCAGTATTCATGGTCCCTGTACCTAAGTATTACTGTTCATGGTCCATGTATCCAAGTATTACTGTTCATGGTCCCTGTACATATCAATTACTTTTCATGGTCCACATACCTAAGCATTAGTATTCATGGTCCCTGCACCTAAGTATTACTGTTCATGGTCCCTGTACCCAAGTATTACTGTTCATGGTCCCTGTACCTAAGCATTAGTATTCATTGTTCCTCCACCTAACTATTACTGTTCTTGGTCCCTGTAACTACGTATTACTTTTCATGATCCCCATACCTAAGCATTAGTATTCATGGTCCCTGTACTTTAGTATTACTGTTCATTGTCCCATACCTAAGTATTACTGTTCATGGTCCCTCTACCTAAGTATTGCTGTTCACGGTGTCTGTACGTTTGCATTACTGTTCATGGTCCCCATACCTAAGCATTAGTATTCATGGTCCCTGTACCTAAGTATTACTGTTAATGGTCTCTGTACCTAGGAATTACTGTTGATGGTCCCCATACCTAAGCATTAGTATTCATGGTCCCTACAACTAAGTATTACTGTTCATCATCTCTGTACGTATGTATTTGCTGTTCATGATCTCCATACCAAAACATTAGTATTCATCATCCCTGTACCTAAGTATTACTGTTCATGGTCCCCATACCTTTGCATTTGTATTGGTTGTAACTGCATCAAAGTATTACTGCTCACGGTCCCTGCACAAAAGTATTACTGTTCATGGTCCCTGCACCCAAGTATTACTGTTTGTGGTCCCTGTACCTATGTATTACTGGTCATGGTCCCCATACCTAAGCATTAGTATTCATGATCCCTGCACCTAAGTAATACTGTTCATGGTCACTGTAGCAAAGTGTTACTGTTCATGCTCCCCTTACCTAAGCAGTAGTATTTAGTGTGGCTGTACCTAAGTATTAATATTCATAGTCCCCATTCCTAAGCATTCGTATTAATGGCCCCTGCCCCTATGTTTTATTACTCATGGTCTCTGTACCTATGTATTACTGTTCATGGTCCCCTTATCTAAGCATTAATGTACATTGTCCCTGCACCTAAGTATTACTATTCATGTTCCCTGTACCTATGTGTTACTGTTCATGATAACAATACCTAAGCATTAGTATTTATGGTCTCTGTACCCAAGTATTATTGTTCATGGTCCCTGTACCTATGTATTACTGTTCATGGTCCCCAAATGTATGCATTAATATTCATTGTCCCTGTACCTAAGTATTATTGTTAATGGTCCCTGTACCTAAGTATTACTGTTCATGCTCCCTGTACCCAAGTATTACTGTTCATGGTCCCTGTACATGTGTATTACTGTTCATGGTCCACATACCTAAGCATTAGCATTCATGGTCCCTGCACCTAAGTATTATTGTTCATGGTCCCTGTACTTATGTATTACTGTTCCTGGTCCCCGTACCAAAGCATTAGTATTCATGGTCTCTGCCCCTTAGTATTACTGTTCATTGTCCCTATACCTAAACATTAGTATTCATTGTCCCTGCACCTAAGTACTACTCTTCATGGTCACTGTACCTAAGTATTACTATTCATGCTCCCTGTATCCAAGTATTACTGTTCATGGTCCCTGTACATGTGTATTACTGTTCATGGTCCACATACCTAAGCATTAGCATTCATGGTCCCTGCACCTAAGTATTATTGCTCATGGTCCCTGTACCTATGTATTACTCTGTGCCTGGTCCCCATACCTAAGCATTAGTGTTCATGGTCTCTGTCCCTTAGTATTACTGTTCATTGTCCCCATACCTAAGCATTAGTATTCATGGTCCCTGTACCTAATTATTGCTCTTCTTGGTTGCTGTTCACGGTCCCCGTAGCTAAGCATTAGAATTCATGGTCCCTGCACCTAAGTATTACTGTTCATGGTCCCTGTACCGATGTGTTATTGTTCATGGTTCCCATACCTAAGCATTAGTATTCATGGTCCCTCTTCCTAAATATTACTGTTCATGGTCCACATATCTAAGCATTAGTATTCATGGTCCCAGCACCTATGGATTTTACTGTTCATGGTCACTATACATAAGTATTACTGTTCATGGTCCCTGTTCCTATGTATTACTGTTCATAGTCCCTATACCTAAGCATTAGTATTCATAGTTCTTGCACCTAAGTATTTTTGCTCATGCCCCCTGCATTGATGTGTTACTGTTCATGGTCCCCACACCTAAGCATCAGTATTCATGGTCCCTGTACAAGTATTGCTGTTCATGGTCCCCATACCTTATTGCTGTTCATGGTTCACATACCTAAGCATTAGTATTCATGGTCCCTGCACCTTAGTATTACTGTTCATGGTCCCTATATCAATGGTCGCCATAACTAAGCATCAGTATTCATGGTCCCTGTACCTAAGTATTACTGTTCATGGTCCATGTATCCAAGTATTACTGTTCATGGTCCCTGTACATATCAATTACTTTTCATGGTCCACATACCTAAGCATTAGTATTCATGGTCCCTGCACCTAAGTATTACTGTTCATGGTCCCTGTACCCAAGTATTACTGTTCATGGTCCCTGTACCTAAGCATTAGTATTCATTGTTCCTCCACCTAACTATTACTGTTCTTGGTCCCTGTAACTATGTATTACTTTTCATGATCCCCATACCTAAGCATTAGTATTTATGGTCCCTGTACTTTAGTATTACTGTTCATTGTCCCATACCTAAGTATTACTGTTCATGGTCCCTCTACCTAAGTATTGCTGTTCACGGTGTCTGTACGTGTGCATTACTGTTCATGGTCCCCATACCTAAGCATTAGTATTCATGGTCCCTGTACCTAAGTATTACTGTTAATGGTCTCTGTACCTAGGAATTACTGTTGATGGTCCCCATACCTAAGCATTAGTATTCATGGTCCCTACAACTAAGTATTACTGTTCATCATCTCTGTACATATGTATTTGCTGTTCATGATCTCCATACCAAAACATTAGTATTCATCATCCCTGTACCTAAGTATTACTGTTCATGGTCCCCATACCTTTGCATTTGTATTGGTTGTAACTGCATCAAAGTATTACTGCTCACGGTCCCTGCAAAGTATTACTGTTCATGGTCCCTGCACCCAAGTATTACTGTTTGTGGTCCCTGTACCTATGTATTACTGGTCATGGTACCCATACCTAAGCATTAGTATTCATGATCCCTGCACCTAAGTAATACTGTTCATGGTCACTGTAGCAAAGTGTTACTGTTCATGCTCCCCTTACCTAAGCAGTAGTATTTAGTGTGGCTGTACCTAAGTATTAATATTCATAGTCCCCATTCCTAAGCATTCGTATTAATGGCCCCTGCCCCTTTGTTTTATTACTCATGGTCTCTGTACCTATGTATTACTGTTCATGGTCCCCTTATCTAAGCATTAATGTACATTGTCCCTGCACCTAAGTATTACTATTCATGTTCCCTGTACCTATGTGTTACTGTTCATGATAACAATACCTAAGCATTAGTATTTATGGTCTCTGTACCCAAGTATTATTGTTCATGGTCCCTGTACCTATGTATTACTGTTCATGGTCCCCAAATGTATGCATTAATATTCATTGTCCCTGTACCTAAGTATTATTGTTAATGGTCCCTGTACCTAAGTATTACTGTTCATGCTCCCTGTACCCAAGTATTACTGTCCATGGTCCCTGTACATGTGTATTACTGTTCATGGTCCACATACCTAAGCATTAGCATTCATGGTCCCTGCACCTAAGTATTATTGTTCATGGTCCCTGTACTTATGTATTACTGTTCCTGGTCCCCATACCAAAGCATTAGTGTTCATGGTCTCTGCCCCTTAGTATTACTGTTCATTGTCCCTATACCTAAACATTAGTATTCATTGTCCCTGCACCTAAGTACTACTCTTCATGGTCACTGTACCTAAGTATTACTATTCATGCTCCCTGTATCCAAGTATTACTGTTCATGGTCCCTGTACATGTGTATTACTGTTCATGGTCCACATACCTAAGCATTAGCATTCATGGTCCCTGCACCTAAGTATTATTGTTCATGGTCCCTGTACCTATGTATTACTCTGTGCCTGGTCCCCATACCTAAGCATTAGTGTTCATGGTCTCTGTCCCTTAGTATTACTGTTCATTGTCCCCATACCTAAGCATTAGTATTCATGGTCCCTGTACCTAATTATTGCTCTTCTTGGTTGCTGTTCACGGTCCCCGTAGCTAAGCATTAGAATTCATGGTCCCTGCACCTAAGTATTACTGTTCATGGTCCCTGTACCGATGTGTTATTGTTCATGGTTCCCATACCTAAGCATTAGTATTCATGGTCCCTCTTCCTAAATATTACTGTTCATGGTCCACATATCTAAGCATTAGTATTCATGGTCCCAGCACCTATGGATTTTACTGTTCATGGTCACTATACATAAGTATTACTGTTCATGGTCCCTTTACCTATGTATTACTGTTCATGGTCACCTTACCTAAGCATTAGTATTCATTAAACTCTGCACCTCAGTATTGCTGTTTATGGTCCATGTACCTATGTATTATTGTTCATGGTCCCCATACCTAAACATTAGTATTCACGTTCCCTGTACCTATGTATTACTGTTCATAGTTCCTGTACCGATGTGTTAATGTTCATGGTCTTCATACCTTAGCATTAGTATTCATGGTCCCTGCATCTAAGTATTTTTGCTCATGGTCCCTGCATTGATGTGTTACTGTTCATGGTCCCCACACCTAAGCATCAGTATTCATGGTCCCTGTACAAATATTGCTGTTCATGGTCCCCATACCTTATTGTTGTTCATGGTCCACATACCTAAGCATTAGTATTCCTGGTCCCTGCACCTTAGTATTGCTGTTAATGGTCCCTGCATCGACGGTCCCCATAACTAAGCATTAGTATTCATGGGGCCTGTACCTAATTGTTACTGTTCATGGTGCCTCTATGTATGTATTACTGTTCATGGTCCCATACCTAAGCATTAGTATTCATGGTCCCTGGACCTAAGTGTTCCTGTTCATGGCCCCTGCACCCTATGCATTACTGTTCATGGTCCCTGTACCTATGTATTACTGTTCATGTTCCTCATACCTAAGCATTAGTATTCATGGTCCCTGTATCTTAGTATTACTGTTCATTGTCCCATACCTAGGAATTACTCTTCATGGTCCCCATAGCTAAGCAGTCCCTGTATCTTAGTATTACTGTTCATTGTCCCATACCTAGGAATTACTCTTCATGGTCCCCATAGCTAAGCATTAGTATTCATGGTTCCTGTACCTAAGTATTACTGTTAATGGTCTCTGTACCTAGGAATTATGTTCATGGTCCCCATGCCTAATCATTAGTATTCATGGTAACTATAGCTAAGTTCTACTGTTCATGGTCCCTGTACATATGTATTTGCTGTCCATGATCTCCATACCTAAACATTAATATTCGTCATCCCTACGTATTACTGTTCATGGTCCCCATAGCTTTGCATTAGTATTCATTGTCACTACATCTAAGTATTGCTGTTCATGGTCCCTGCACCAAAGTATTACTGTTCATGATCCCTTTACCTATGTATTACTGTTCATGGTCCCCATACCTAAACATGAGTGTTCATGGTCCCTGCACCTAAGTATTACTGTTCATGGTCCCTGTACCGATTTGCTACTGTTCATAGTTCCCATACCTAAACATTCATATTCATGGTCCCTGTACCTAAATATTACTGTTCATGATCCCATTATCTAAGCATTGGTATTCATTCTCCCTGAACCTAAGTATTACTGTACATTGTCAATGTACCGATGTGTTACTACTGTTCATCTTCCCCATTCCTAAGCATAAGTATTCATGGTCCCTGCACCTATGTTTTATTATTCATTGTCCCTGTGCCTAAGTATTACTGTTCATGGTCCCTGTACCTATGTATTAATGTTCATGGTACCCATACCTAAGCATTAGTATTCACGGTCCCTGTACCTATGTATTACCGTTAATGGTCCCTGCACCTAAGTATCACTGTTCATGGTCCATGTACCTGAGTATTACTGTTCATGGTCCCTGTACGTATCTATTACTTTTCATGGTCCACATACCTAAGAATTAGTATTCATGGTCCCTGCACCTAAGTATTACTGTTCATGGTCCCTTTACCTATGTATTACTGTTCTTGGTCCCCATAACTAAGCATTAGTATTCATGGTCCCTATACCTAAGTGTTACTGTTGATGGTCCCTGCACCTCTGTATTACTGTTGATGGTCCCTGTACTTATGTATTACTGTTCATGTTCCCATACCTATTCATTAGTATTCATGGTCCCTGTATCTTAATATTACTGTTCATGGTCCAACAGCTAAAAATTACTCTTCATGGTACCCGTACCTGTGTATTACTCTTCATGGTCCCCATAGCTAAGCATTAGTATTACTGCTAATAGTCTCTGTACCTAGGTCTTACTGTGCATGGTCCCCATACCTAATCATTAGTATTCATGGTCCCTACAGCTAAGTATTACTGTTCATGGTCCCTTTACCTAAGTATTACTGTTCATTTTCCGTGCACCAAAGTATTACTGTTCATGGTCCTTGTATCTATGTATTACAGTTCATGGTCCCCATACCTAAGTATTAGTATTCATGGTCCCTGCACCTAAGTATTACTGTTCATGATCCCTGTACTGATGTGTTACTGTTCATGGTCCCCTTACCTATGCTTTAGTATTCATGGTCCCTGTACCTAAGTATTACTGTTCATGGTCCCCATACCTAAGCATTAGTATTCATGGTCCCTGTACAAGTATTGCTGTTCATGGTCCCCATATTTAAGCATTAGTATTCATGATCCCTGCACCTTAATATTACTGTTCATGGTCCCTGCACCTATGGTCACTATACCTAAGCATTAGTATTCATGGGGCCTGTACCTAAGTGTTACTGCTCATGGTCCCTGTACCTATGTATTACTGTTCATGGTTCCCAGACATAAGCATTAGTATTTATTGTCCTTGTACCCAGGTATTACTGTTCATGGTTCCTGCACCTATGTATTACTGTTCATGGTTCCCAGACATAAGCATTAGTATTTATTGTCCTTGTACCCAGGTATTACTGTTCATGGTTCCTGCACCTATGTATTACTGTTCATAGTCCCTATACTGAAGCATTATTATTCATGGTCCCTGTATCTATGTATTACTGTTTATGGTCCCTGTACCCTAGAATTACTGTTCATGGTCCCTGCACCTAAGCATTAGTATCCATTGGTCCTACACCTAAGTATTACTGTTCATAGTTCCTGTACCTACATATTACTGTTCATGATCCCTATACCTATGCATTAGTATTCATGTTCCCTGTACCTTAGGATTACTGTTCATGGTTCCATACCTAAGTATTACTTTTCATGGTCTCTGTAACTTTGTATTACTGTTCATGGTCCCCGTACCTGTGTATTACTGTTCATGGTCCTCATACCAAAGCATTAGTATACAAGGTCCCTGTAACTACGTTTGACTGTTCATGGTCTCTGTACCTGTGTATTACTGTTCATGGTCCCCATACTTAAGCATTAGTATTCATGGTCCCTGTACGTAATTATTGCTGTTAATGGTCTCTCTACCTAGGTATTACTGTTCATGGTCGCTATACCTAATCATTGGTATTCATGGTCCCTACACCTAAGTATTACTGTTCATGGTCTCTGTACATATGTATTTGCTGTTCATGACCCTCATACCTAAACATTAGTATTTATCATCCCTGTACCTAAGTATTACTGTTTATGGTCCCCATACCTTTGCATTAGTATTCATTATCCCTGAACCAAAATATTACTGTTCATGGTCCCTTTACCTAAGTATTACTGTTCACGGTCCCTGTACTTTTGTATCACTGTTCATGTCTCTGTACGTAAGTATTACTGTTCATGGTCCCTGTACCTAAGTATTACTGTTCATGGTCTCTGTACCTTAGCATTTCTAAATAGTTGTGATGTGTATAAACTCATACTGTTTCCATTTGATCTGGGTAGCTCAGCATAGATAAAGTTTCTGTCTTGGAAAACATTGTGGCCATTAGCTTGGCAAGGAGGATTTCAGAACTATAACCTCTTTTTGTCAACTTATTTTACCTCATATTTCATAAACAGAGAGTGGTTCTATGGGCAAATCCACCATTCATGCCAAAATTTGGCACAAGTCATTTCTGAATTAGTCAGATGATCTCTCAATGTTTTTTTCCATCTTACTCTAACCAAGCTAATTAGTTTTTCACTATATTGATATGCACTGACAGCTCAGATTTATGCAAATAAAAAAAAAAAAACTTCCTCAAAGGTGAACAGCTCTTTGTAAAACTTTAGCAAACCTAAACCAGACAGGATAGTGTCCAAATCATATTCTCAAAATGGTTGGTAAATGGATGCCAGTATTAAATGTGGTGAGACTCTTCTGGCAACTGCCAATGCTCATCTTCCAGGAGATATATCCAAGAGATATACCCACATTGGCTATCTTTTCCCACAGCACCACTGTAGGTGACACATGTATTAGCCTGGCAATTATTAAGCACTTTTATCAGTCATTATTAGTTGCATGCTGTCTCCACATCTGTGTGATATGTTCTCATGGTTGTGGCCATCATGGAGGATTTTCTAGGGACTCTTTCCCAATGACTATCATGGTATGACCTCTTCTTAACAGATACAAAAGTTATGATCTTGCCTTAGTGATATATGTGTTTTAGAATACCCCACTTTAGTATATGCCCTTGCTCAATCCCCTCCTTCAATGGTTTGCCCAGTCTGTGGTCTCATTTCCTGTGCATTTTTATTGTTTAATATTATTTTTTCAGTTGGAAACCATTACCAAGGACCTGGAGAGTATGAGAAGACCCAGTGTATTATGAGAGTGAGGCTCTAGGTAATAATACCTGTGGCATACAGCCTTACTGGTTACTAAAACTGGACATTATTCTCACAGATCAGTCATTAACTGGTTAAGGTAAGCAGATAATTTTCATTTTTACTATGATTATATTTATTATATCTTTCTGTATTCTATGATTTTGTCTCTGTAGTTAATACTGTGACAGACCCCATTACCTGGGACAGTAATCATGTATCCTCACCAACCCTGGTGAGAGACCATCACTAGGAACAGGGATTGATTTAAACAGTACTTTCAAATGCAGCTCTCTGCATCATGGGTTCCTAGGTTCATAGGTTCATAGATTAGTAGAAGTAGGCTAACTGTCCTTATGGACCCTTTTAAGCCTAGCCAATTACCCTATGTGAGAATCAAACCCTGCACCTTGGATCTGTAAGGTAAATACCTTAACCATTATACCAACCTCCACACCAATCAAGCATAATTTCCCCGAACAGCATTTCCAAGTGGCTGACACACCCACACTTGGATATTTGATTTTCACACACATACTCCTGGCAAAGGCTGGCATAGATTTATTAGCTGTGCCTCCTTATGCCCAGACATTAAGATAATGATGCTGCTACCATCCAGTCACTGTCACGCTCTTACAAGGGTATCCAGTTATATTGAGTCAAATCAATACTAACATAAATGGTAAAATGTGACCCAAGCAACAAGGCTTCTCAGAGTGGCCAAGGCATCACTAGAATAAGAATAAGTACTCTCAAAATGTTAATAGTAATCTCTAAAAGACCAACCACAATAAAAGGTGTAAAAACAATTAATAATAAATAGCAAAATAGAAAACATGAGATTATTAGATATTTAAGTACAATAAATATCAGAGTTTCAATCACAGGAGAAATAAAAATAATGCAGTTGGACAGAATCAAACAGATGCAAAAAAAAAACAATAATTAGCTAACCTCACTGTAATTCCTGACTGTCTAAAGAAGAACTGTTCCCTAGCTAACTTAATTAATTATGCAAGGGAAGATGAGATGGTGAGATGTTTACTTCCACTAAGCAAGGTGATGATCTTCCCCCTAAACTGAGCTCAGCTGAACTGGCTGTGATAACTGTCATAGATTTCTATATCAGGTTCCAAAGAATACAAAACAAGCTGATCTGTGAGTTCCATCCCCTCAGTGCTGGTTATCACATTTGATCACATGACTCTGGTAGAATACTGACTCAGAGCTTTTCTAAGATCTGTTGCAGTATTTGAAAATTATAGAATTCTTTATTTAAACATAAACATTTGATCAGTTATAATAACACTGTTGATACATTTTTAACATAAGCATCTGTACAACTTAGTGTGATAGTCAAATGACAGAAAATTATTTACAAAGCTCCAACTAACTATGCTGGCATATGTTACTGCCCTATTTTCCCAGGCACAGATGGCAATAACTTACATCATCACAAAACAATATATTTTTTTGTCTTTGCGTAAATGATTCCTTTGTGATCAGCCTGTCAGTTACTAGAGTAAAAAATACACAGAGAGTTAGACAGATAGATAGATAGATAGATAGATAGATAGATAGATAGATAGATAGATAGACAGACTTAGAAAGCTGCACATGCATTAATACTTCATACTCATTTTAAAATCAATTCCTGTTGGACAAGACTGGATAATGTTTATTAGCTTGTAAGGTGATTATATTCAGTATGTTTGTAGATAATGTTGCTGTCTGGCTATATATATATATATATATATATATATATATATATATATATATATACACACACACACACACAAATACATATATATATATATATATATATATATATATATATATATATATATATATATATATATATATATTTCTTGGATGATACTAGTGCATGGTAATGAATGGAAAGCTGGCATGTACAAATGAGTATTATTTCTGATATTATGTTACTGCCCTTCCAAGGTGATAGACAACATGTGATTTACATGGAGCTTTTTAATCTGATAGAAAAGATAATGCCTTCAATGTCCAGCGGAAAGTCATTTGGTTTACTTGAAGTAAAAGCCACAAAAGTTCAAAAGCTAACAAACCCTGGTCTGTTCAGGACAACTAAATGCAAATCTCCAGAAAATGCTGTCTAATGGATAGGGTCATTAAAAAAACTGTTTAATAAAAATATTTAAAATAAGATTATCTCTTTCATTTTGTTTCACCACAAAACTTCATCAGATAAATCCAAGGAAGAAGGGCCAAAAATTTATGTAAAACATCAATCCTCAGCAGCCAATCAAAGTATCAAAATTGAGTTAGCACTCCCCCTAAAGGGAAACTTGCATCATCTTCTTAAACCCTTTAATTTTAACAGGCTGGAAATGGAGATAAATTCATTAATACCTGGCCAAACATCAGTTTGAAACACCAACTGCCAAAATACTTCCCTTCTTTCTTGAAATACGTGCCACAGGCCTCCTCTAACCTCTTGGTAGATCTGTTCGACAACTACAAAATAAAATTAATGGTCATGGAATTCTGTCACATGTTTAGCCAGGGCATTCATAATTTTGCCTTTTTGTCTATCATAAAGAAGATCATACATCCTTCTTTTTAAAGCACATTCAGTCTTTCCCATATAAAATGATGGACAAACCTGACAGAGAACAGCATAGACCACACCTTTGCTGTTACAATCAAATTTTCCTCTAACCCCAGCATGTTGTTTTTTTATCCAGAAAGAGTTACTTGGATCCACTTACAAAACAAACATCTTTGGAATTTGATGAGCTTCATTGATGTCCAATAATAACTAGAATAATTTATGGCATAAAAATGATAAAACAATGGGGCATTCATTTAAAAGAAATACATCGTTCCTTACTGAAATCTGTGGTTGTGCCAAAGAAATGATTTTACTAGTGCACAATTGCAATAAGTAAGAACTTGCATGAATAAAATAAAACCTGAGTCAAATTATATGGCAAAATGAAAAATAAAGGTAAGGTGCATTTTAAAATATGGATATGAAGAATAATAAGTGATGCATAATGTTTGCAATTGGGAGTATGTCAATATGGCTTGCAACTAGGATAGTGATGGTTTAATGAAGATGTTTCTCATTTAAAAAAGGGGCAGGAATTTAATAATGTATGTAATGTTCCTTAGGTTATTTGATATATAGCAATATATGTGATGTATAATGTTTGTTAAGGAAAATGTAATACCAATTTGATTACTTTTCTATAAATTTAAATTTGCCTGCATCACAAGTGATGACTCAGTAAAAGTATTTAAAAAAATAAAAAATAAGGTACTATATATTGCAACATTGAAAGAATACAAGAAGGAAGCTACCAACATATTTTACCATTGAAATTAAGTGTACCTAAAATAATTTATAAATACAACTGCTGAAAATGTTATATTGATAGGCTGATGTGAATAAAGTCATCAGTAGAAAAAAAAAACAGCCTTACTTTTCTTTTATGGAAGTTGTTGCAACGGCTTAGTGTTCATTCAAAATAATAGTTTCACAATCAACTGAGAAAATAGATGCTTTAGAGGAAATTTTACCATAAAGGGAGATAGGAGATGTATTTGGCAATGAAAGTCAGCTCATATAGGACTCATATAGACCTGTACCATCTCATCAACAGTATGAAGAAAGAAATGCTGTACCATCTCAAAAACTGTATGAAGAAAGATATGCTGTATCATCTCAACAACAATATGAAGAAAGAGACACTGTACCATCTCAACAACAATATGAAGAAAGAGAAGCTGTTCCAATGCAACAACAATATGAAGAAAGAGACGCTGTATGAACAATGTGAAGAAAGAGATGCTGTGTACCATCTCATCAACAATATGAAGAAAGAGATGATGTACCAGGTCAACAACGATATGTAGAAAGAGATGCTGTACCATATCAACAACAATATGAAGAAAGAGAAGATGTATTATCTCATCAACAATATGAAGAAAGAGATGCTGTACCCATCTCATCAACAAAATGAAGAAAGAGACACTGTACCATATCAACAATAATATGAAGAAAGAAATGCTGTACCAGCTCAACAAAAATATGAAGAAAGAGACGGTGTATCATGTCAACAACAATATGAAGGAGACACTGTACCATCTCATCAACAATATGAAGAAAGAGATGCTGTGCTATCTCAACAACAATATGAAGAAAGAGACACTGTACCATCTCATCAACAATATGAAGAAAGAGATGCTGTACCATCTCAACAACAATATGAAAAGAGATGCTGTAACAACAATATGAAGAAAGAGATGCTGTACCATCTCATCAACAATATGAAGAAAGAGACACTGTACCTGTCTCATCAACAATATGAAGGAAGAGATGCTGTACCATCTTAACAACAATATGAAGAAAGAGACACTGTACTCATCTCATCAAAAATATGAAGAAAGAGATGCTGTACTATCTCAACAGTATGAAGAAAGAGAAACTGTAGTAGCTCAACAACAATATGAAGAAATAGATGCTGTATCATCTCAACAACAATATGAAGAAAGAGACACTGCACCTTCTCAACAACAGAAGGAAGAAAGAGATGCTTTGCCAGCTCAACAACAATATGAAGAAAGAGACGCTGTAGTATCTCATCCACAATATAAAAAATAGACACTGTACCATCTCAACAACAATATGAAGAAAGAAATGCTGTACCATCTCAACAACAGTATGAAGAAAAAGATGCTGTACCAGCTCAATAACAATATGAAGATAAGGTGTACCATCTCAACAATAAGGAGAAAGATACGCTGTACCAGCTAACAAACAATATGAAGAAAGAGATGCTGTACCATCTCAACAACCATATGAAGAAAAAGATTCTCTACCAACAATATGAAGAACGAGATACTGCACCACCTCAAGAATAACATGAAGAAAGAGACACTGTACCAGCTCATCAACAATATGAAGAAAGAGACTCTGTACCATCTCATCAACAATATGAAATAAGAGATGCTATACCATCTCATCAGAAATATGAAGAAAGAGATGCTTTACCATTTCATCAACAATATGAAGAAAGAGATGCTATACCATCTCATCGACAATATGAAGAAAGCGACGCTGTACCCAGCTCATCGACATTATGAAGAAAGAGATGCTGTACCATCTCAGCAAAAATATGAAGAAAGAGACGCTGTACCAAAAATATGAAGAAAGAGATGCTGTACCATCTCATCAACAATATGAAGAAAGAGACACTGTACCATCTCATCAACAATATGAAGAAAGAGATGCTGTACCATCTTATCAACAATATGAAGAAAGAGACACTGTACTCATCTCATCAACAATATAAAGAAAAAGATGCACTATCTCAACAACAATATGAAGAAAGAGATGCTGTACCCATCTCATCAACAATATGAAGAAAGCGATGCTATACCAACTCAATAACAATATGAAGAAAGAGACGTTGCACCAACAATGTGAAGAATGAGATGCTGTACCATCTCATCAACCATATGAAGAAAGAGAGTCTGTAGCAACAATATGAAGAAAGAGATAATGTACCATCTAATCAATGATATGAAGAAAGAGACGCTGTACCAGGTCCAATATGTAGAAGGAGATGCTGTACCATATCAACAACAATATGAAGAAAGAGACACTCTGCCATCTCATCAACAATATGAAGAAAGAGAGTCTGTAGCAACAATATGAAGAAAGAGATAATGTACCATCTAATCAATGATATGAAGAAAGAGACGCTGTACCAGGTCCAATATGTAGAAGGAGATGCTGTACCATATCAACAACAATATGAAGAAAGAGACACTCTGCCATCTCATCAACCATATGAAGAAAGAGAGTCTGTAGCAACAATATGAAGAAAGAGATAATGTACCATCTAATCAATGATATGAAGAAAGAGATGCTGTACCAGGTCCAATATGATGAAAGAGATGCTGTACCATATCAACAACAATATGAAGAAAGAGACACTCTGCCATCTCATCAACAATATGAAGAAAGAGAGTCTGTAGCAACAATATGAAGAAAGAGATAATGTACCATCTAATCAATGATATGAAGAAAGAGACGCTGTACCAGGTCCAATATGTAGAGGGAGATGCTGTACCATATCAACAACAATATGAAGAAAGAGACACTCTACCATCTCATCAACAATATGAAGAAAGAGATGCTGTACCAACTCATCAACAATATGAAGAAAGAGATGATGTACCAGCTCAACAACAATATGAAAAAAGAGACGGTGTATCATCTCAACAACAATATGAAGAAGGAGACACTGTACCATCTCATCAACAATATGATGAAAGAGATGCTGTGCCAGCTCGACAGCTATATGAAGAAAGACACTGTACCATCTCAGCAACCATATAAAGAAAGAGATGCTGTACCAACAATATGAAGAAAGAGATGCTGTACCATCTCAAGAATAATATGAAGAAAGAGACACTGTACCATTTCATCACCAGTATGAAGAAACAGATGCTGTACCATCTCATCAACAGTATGAAGAACGAGACGCTGTACTAGCTCAACAACAATATCAAGAAAGAGATGCTGTACCATCTCAAAAAACATATGAAGAAAGAGATAATGTACCATCTAATCAATGATATGAAGAAAGAGATGCTGTACCAGGTCCAATATGATGAAAGAGATGCTGTGCCATCTCGAGAGCTAGATGAAGAAAGACACTGTACCATCTCAGCAACCATATGAAGAAAGAGATGCTGTATCAACAATATGAAGAAAGAGATGCTGTACCATCTCAAGAATAATATGAAGAAAGAGACACTGTACCATTTCATCACCAGTATGAAGAACGAGACGCTGTACTAGCTCAACAACAATATCAAGAAAGAGATGCTGTACCATCTCAAAAAACATATGAAGAAAGAGAGTCTGTAGCAACAATATGAAGAAAGAGATAATGTACCATCTAATCAATGATATGAAGAAAGAGACGCTGTACCAGCTCATCAAGAGTATGAAGAAAAAGATGCTGTACCATATCAGCAACAATATGAAGAAAGAGATGCTATACCAGCAATATGAAGAAAGAGATGCTGTACCATCTCATCAACAATATGAAGAAAGGACATTATACCCATCTCATCAACAATATGAAGAAAGAGATGATGTACCATCTCAACAACAATATGAAGAAAGAGATGCTGTAGCATCTCGACAACAATATGAAGAAAGAGACACTGTACCATCTCATCAACAATATGAAGAAAGAGATGCTGTACCATCTCATCAACAATATGAAAAAAGTGACACTGTACCCTCTCATCAACAATATGAAGAAAGAGACATTGTACCATCTCAACAACAATACGAAGAAAGAGATGCTGTACCAGCTCAACAACAATATGAAGAAAGAGACACTGTACCATCTCATCAACAATATGAAGAAAGAGACGCTGTACCCATCTCATCAACAATATGAAGAAAGATATGCTGTACCATCTCAACAACAATATGAAGAAAGAGACGCTGTACCCATCTCAACAACAATATGAAGAAAGAGATGCTGTAACAATAATATGAAGAAAGAGATGCTGTACCATCTCATCAACAATATGAAGAAAGAGATGCTGTACTATCTCAACAGTATGAATAAAGGGACACTGTTCCAGCTCAACAACAGTATGAAGAAAGAGACGCTGTAGTATCTCATCAACAATATAAAAAAAGAGAAGCTGTACCATCTCAACAACAATATGAAGAGATGCTGTACCATCTCAACAACAATCTGAAGACAGAAATGCTGTACCAGCTCATCAACAATATGAAGAAAGAAATACTGTACCATCTCAAAAACCATATGAAGAAAGAGAGTCTGTAGCAACAATATGAAGAAAGAGATACTGTACCATCTCAAGAATAATTTGAAGAAGGAGATACTGTACCATCTCATCAGCAATATAAAGAAAGAGATGCTGTGCCATCTCCACAACAATATGAAGAAAGAGACACTGTACCATCTCATCAACAATATAAAGGAAGAAACGCTGTACCATCTCATCAACAATATGAAGAAAGAGACGCTGTACCCATCTCATCAACAATATAAAGAAAGAGATGCTGTACCATCTCAACAATATGAAGAAAGAGATGCTGTACCAACAATATGAAGAAAGAAATGCTGTACCATCTAATCAACAATATGAAGAAAGAGACGCTGTACCCATCTCATCAACAATATGAAGAAAGAGATGCTGTACTATCTCAACAACAGTATGAAGAAAGAGAAGCTGTACCAACTCAACAATAATATGAAGAATGAGACACTGTACCATCTCAATAACAGTATAAAGAAAGAGATGCTGTACCAGCTCAACAACAATATGAAGAAAGAGACACTGTACTATCTCATCAACAATATAAAGAAAGAGACGCTGTACCATCTCAACAACAATTTGAAGAAAGAGATGCTGTACCATCTCAACAATAATTTGAAGAAAGAGATGCTGTACCATCTCAACAATATGAAGAAAGAGACCATGTACCATATTATCAACAATATAAAGAAAGAGACGCTGTACCATCTCAACAACAATATGAAGAAAGAGATGCTGAACCAGCTCAACAACAATATGAAGAAAGAGACGGTGTACCATCTCAACAATATGAAGAAAGAGATGCTGTACCATCTCATCAGCAATATGAAGAAAGAGATGCTGTACCATCTTAACAACCATATGAAGAAAGAGATGCTGTACCAACAATATGAAGAAAAAGCTATACTGCACCATCTCAAGAATAATTTGAAGAAAGAGACGCTGTATCAACAATATGAAGAAAGAGATACTGTACCATCTCAAGAATAATTTGAAGAAAGAGACGCTGTACCAACTCATCAACAATATGAAGAAAGAGACTCTGCACCATCTCAACAACAATATGAAGAAAGAGATGCTATACCATCTCATGAACAATATGAAGAAAGAGATGCTATACCATCTCATCAACATTATGAAGAAAGAGATGCTGTACCATCTCAACAATATGAAAAAAGAGATGCTGTACCAGCTCAACAAAAATATGAAAAAGAGCCAGTGTACTATCTCAACAATATTAAGAAAGAGACGCTGTACCATCTCATCAACAATATAAAGAAAGAGACGCTGTGCCATCTCAACAATAATATGAAGAAAGACATGCTGTACCATCTCATCAACAATATGAAGAAAGAGATGATGTACCATCTCAACAACAATATGAAGAAAGAGATGCTGTACCCATCTCAACAGTATGAAGAAAGATATGCTGTACCATCTCAACAACAATATGAAGAAAGAGACACTGTACCATCTCAACAACAATATGAAGGAAGAGATGCTGTACCAACTCAACAACAATATGAAGAAAGAGACATTGTATAAACAATGTAAAGAAAGAGATGCTGTACCATCTCATCAACAATATGAAGAAAGAGACACTGTACCATGTCATCAATGATATGAAGAAAGAGATGCTGTACCAGGTCAACAACAATATGAAGAAAGAGATGGTGTATCATCTCAACAACAATATGAAGAAGGAGACGCTGTACCATCTCATCAACAATATGAAGAAAGAAATGCTGTGCCATCTCGACAACAATATGAAGAAAGAGACACTGTACCATCTCAGCAACCATATGAAGAAAGAAATGCTGTACCAACAATATGAAGAAAGAGATGCTGTACCATCTCAAGAACAATATGAAGAAATAGATGATGTACCATCTCAAGAGCAATATGAAGTATGTGATGCCATACAATCTCATCAACAATATGAAGAAAGAGACGCTGTACCATCTCATCAACAATATGAAGAAAGAGACACTGTACCCATCTCATCAACAATATGAAGAAAGAGATGCTGTACCATCTCAACAACAATATGAAGAAAGAGATGCTGTACTATCTCAACAGTATGAATAAAGAGACAATGTACCAGCTCAACAACAATATGAAGAAAGAGACGCTGTATCATCGCAACAACAATATGAAGAAGGAGATACTGTACCATCTCATCAGCAATATAAAGAAAGAGATGCTGTGCCATCTCCACAACAATATGAAGAAAGAGACACTGTACCATCTCATCAACAATATAAAGGAAGAATCATCAACAATATGAAGAAAGAGACGCTGTACCCATCTCATCAACAATATGAAGAAAGAGATGCTGTACCCATCTCATCAAGAATATAAAGAAAGAGATGCTGTACCATCTCAACAATATGAAGAAAGAGACGCTGTATCATCGCAACAACAATATGAAGAAGGAGATACTGTACCATCTCATCAGCAATATAAAGAAAGAGATGCTGTGCCATCTAATCAACAATATGAAGAAAGAGGCACTGTACCCATCTCATCAAGAATATAAAGAAAGAGATGCTGTACCATCTCAACAATATGAAGAAAGAGATGCTGTACCCACCTCATCAATAATATGAAGAAAGAGATGCTGTACTATCTCAACAACAGTATGAAGAAAGAGAAGCTGTACCAACAATATGAAGAAAGAGCTATACTGCACCATCTCAAGAATAATTTGAAGAAAGAGACGCTGTATCAACAATATGAAGAAAGAGATACTGTACCATCTCAACAATATGAAGAAAGAGATGCTGTACCCATCTCATCAACAATATGAAGAAAGAGACTCTGTACCATCTCAACAACAGTATGAAGAAAGAGATGCTATACCAACTCATGAACAATATGAAGAAAGAGATGCTATACCATCTCATCAACATTATGAAGAAAGAGATGCTGTACCATCTCAACAATATGAAAAAAGAGATGCTGTACCAGCTCAACAAAAATATGAAAAAGAGCCAGTGTACTATCTCAACAATATTAAGAAACAGACGCTGTACCATCTCATCAACAATATAAAGAAAGAGATGCTGTGCCATCTCAACAATAATATGAAGAAAGACATGCTGTACCATCTCAACAACAATATGAAGAAGGAGATGCTGTACCATCTCATCAACAATATGAAGAAAGAGATGCTGTGCCATCTCAACAACCATATGAAGAAAGAGATGCTGTACTAACAATATGAAGAAAAATATACTGTACCATCTCAAGAATAATTTGAAGAAAGAGATACTGTACCAGCTCATCAACAATATGAAGAAAGAGACTCTGTACCATCTCATCAACATTATGAAGAAAGAGATGCTATACCATCTCAGCAACAATATGAAGAAAGAGATGCTGTACCATCTCAGCAACAATATGACGAAGGTGATGCTATACCATCTCATAAACATTATGAAGAAAGAGATGCTGTACCATCTCAGCAACAATATGAAGAAATAGATGATGTATCAACAATATAAAGAAAGAGGCACTGTACCCTTCTCATCAACAATATGAAGAAAGAGATGCTGTACCATCTCAACAATATGAAGAAAGAGACGCTGTACCCATCCCATCAACAATGTGAAGAAAGAGATGCTGTACCATCTCAACAACAGTATGAAGAAAGAGATGCTGTACCATCTCAACAACAATATGAAGAAAGAGACACTGTACCATCTGAACAACAATATGAAGGAAGAGATGCTGTACCAACTCAACAACAATATGAAGAAAAAGACATTGTACCAACAATGTGAAGAAAGAGATGCTGTGCCATCTCATCAACAATATGAAGAAAAAGACACTGTACCATCTCATCAATGATATGAAGAAAGAAATGCTGTACCGGGTCAATAACAATATGTAGAAAGAGATGCTGTACCATATCAACAACAATATGAAGAAATAGACACTGTACCATCTCAACAACAATATGAAGAAAGAGACACTGTACCCATCTAATCAACAATATGAAGGAAGAGATGCTGTACCATCTCGACAACAATATGAAGAAAGAAATGCTGTACCAGCTCAACAGTATGAAGAAAGAGATGGTGTATCATCTCAGCAACAATATGAAGAAGGAGATGCTGTACCATCTCATCCACAATATGAAGAAAGAGACGCTGTGCCATCTCAAAAACAATATGAATAAAGAGACACTGTACCATCTCAACAACCATATGAAGAAAGACATGCTGTACCAACAATATGAAGAAAGATATGCTGTACCATTTCAAGAACAATATGAAGAAAGAGATGCTGTACCATCTCATCACCAATATGAAGAAACAGGTGCTGTACCGTCTCATCAACAGTATGAAGAAAGAGATTCTGTACTTGCTCAACAATAGGAAGAAAGAGATGCTGTACCATCTCAACTACAGTATCAAAAAAGAGATGCTGTACCATCTCCACAATAATATGAAGAAAGAGACACTGTACCATTTCATCAGCATTATGAAGAATGAGATGCTGTACCAACAATATGAAGAAAGAAGCGCTGTACCCTTCTCATCAACAATATGAAGAAAGAGATGCTGTACCATCTCAACAATATGAAGAAAGAGACGCTGTACCCATCCCATCAACAATGTGAAGAAAGAGATGCTGTACCATCTCAACAATATGAAGAGACACTGTACCAATCCCATCAACAATGTGAAGAAAGAGATGATGTACCATCTCAACAACAATATGAAGAAATAGATGCTGTACCAACAATATGAAGACAGAGATGATATTCCATCTCAAGAACAATATGAAGAAAGAGATGCTGGCACACCATGCTCTAAATCTTCCATGACTGAGTGGGTACACTTTTGTTATGATTCTGAAAAGCAGTGCATCTGCTATGTGTGTGGGTTATTACTCTAAGTTTGATGAAATAAACTAACATGCCAAATACACATGGAATAATGCATTAAAGTCAATGTGCCTGAGGCAGGGAATTCCTGTTATTCTCATATCTGACAATAATCTGCACTGCAGATGTCAGGAATTAAGCCAGAATCAGAACTGAGATACTATCTAGGATGTAATGGGCACATTGAAAGAACTCTCCAAAACAGGATTGTTATTTTTCAGTTTTGGAAAACTGCAGACTCATTCTCTTTTTCTCTCTCCTGTTCAACTGTCAGTGGGCAGAATGAATAAAAGTAGGTTATTATATTTCAACTGCATTAATAATTCAAGAAAATCAGCTTAACTCAAAATTGGACTGATCCACTGATGACATAATATCAGCAAATATATTTGAGAAGAAAAATAAATTCTGGAAGGAAATTAACAGAAACCGATATACTGATATGAATGAAACTGCAAAAGAATGTGAGTTTTAGAGGTTGGATGCAAAGTGAATATCCAGAACCTGTGGAGAAGTCCATGTCCTGAAGATGAGGTTGTTGATGAAACACCTGAATGTAGAGCTGATTGAGTTTGTGTGAAAGATATCGATGTGTACAAAAGGAAGCTTAGAGATCTGTTTGAGAAAAAAAATTATCAAAATAAAAGAGGAAAAGGGTAACCAGAAGTGTTCTAACCAATCCGGTCATAAGAAAATAACTGCTGAAAAAATGATGAAAGTCAGCAACCAATCCTGTCACAGGGAAATAACTGCTATAAAATTGATGAAAGTCAGAAGTGTTCTAACCAGTCCTGTCATAATTAAATAACTGCTGAAAAAATGATGAAAGTCAGAAGTGTTCTAACTAATCCTGTCACAGGAAAATAACTGCTGAAAAAATGATGAAAGTCAGAAGTGATCTAACCAATCCTGTCACAGGAAAATAACTGCTGAAAAATGATGAAAGTCAGAAGTGTTCTAACCAATCCTGTCATAATTAAATAACTGCTGAAAAATGATGAAAGTCAGAAGTGATCTAACCAATCCTGTCACAGGAAAATAACTGCTGGAAAAATGATGAAAGTCAGAAGTGTTCTAACCAATCCTGTCACAGGAAAATAACTGCTGAAAAATGATGAAAGTCAGAAGTGTTCTAACCAATCCTGTCAGAGGAAAATAACTGCTGAAAAATTATGAAAGTCAGAAGTGATCTAACCAATCCTGTCACAGGAAAATAACTCCTGAAAAATGATGAAAGTCAGAAGTGATCTAACCAATCCTGTCACAGGAAAATAACTCCTGAAAAATGATGAAAGTCAGAAGTGATCTAACCAATCCTGTCATGGGAAAATAACTGCTGAAAAAATGATGAAAGTCAGTAACCAATCCTGTCACAGGAAAATCCTGTCATAATTAAATAACTGCTGAAAATGATGAAAGTCACACAGGAAAATAACTGCTATAAAATTGATGAAAGTCAGGAAAATAACTGCTGAAAAAAAAAAAAAAAGAAGTGATCCTAACCAATCCTGTCATAATTAAATAACTGTGTCACAGGAAAATAACTGCTGAAAAATGATGAAAGGAAAATAACTGCTCCAATCCTGTCACAGGAAAAGTGATCTAACCAATCCTGTCACAGGAAAATAACTCCTGAAAAATGATGAAAGTCAGAAGTGATCTAACCAATCCTGTCATAAGAAAATAACTGCTGAAAAATGATGAAAGTCAGCAACCAATCCTGTCACAGGAAAATAACTGCTGGAAAAATGATGAAAGTCAGAAGTGATCTAACCAATCCTGTCAGAGGAAAATAACTGCTGAAAAAATGATGAAAGTCAGAAGTGATCTAACCATTCCTGTCATAGGAAAATAACTGCTGAAAAATGATGAAAGTCAGAAGTGATCTAACCAATCCTGTCATGGGAAAATAACTGCTGAAAAAATGATGAAAGTCAGTAACCAATCCTGTCACAGGAAAATAACTGCTGGAAAAATGATGAAAGTCAGAAGTGATCTAACCAATCCTGTCATAATTAAATAACTGCTGAAAAATGATGAAAGTCAGAAGTGTTCTAACCAATCCTGTCATAATTAAATAACTGCTGAAAAAATGATGAAAGTCAGAAGTGTTCTAACCAATCCTGTCATGGGAAAATAACTGCTGAAAAAATGATGAAAGTCAGTAACCAGTCCTGTCACAGGAAAATAACTGCTATAAAATTGATGAAAGTCAGAAGTGTTCTCAGAAGTGATCTAACCAATCCTGTCATAATTAAATAACTGCTGAAAAAATGATGAAAGTCAGAATTGATCTAACCAATCCTGTCACAGGAAAATAACTGCTGAAAAAATGATGAAAGTCAGAAATGTTCTAACCAATCCTGTCACAGGAAAATAACTGCTGAAAAATGATAAAAGTCAGAAGTGTTCTAACCAATCCTGTCACAGGAAAATAACTGCTGAAAAAATAATGAAAATCAGAAGTGATCTAACCAATCCTGTCACAGGAAAATAACTGCTGAAAAATGATGAAAGTCAGAAGTGTTTTAACCAATCCTGTCACAGGAAAATAACTGCTGAAAAAATAATGAAAATCAGAAGTGATCTAACCAATCCTGTCATAATTAAATAACTGCTGAAAAAATGATGAAAGTCAGAAGTGATCTAACCAATCCTGTCACAGGAAAATAACTGCTGAAAAAATAATGAAAATCAGAAGTGATCTAACCAGTCCTGTCACAGGAAAATAACTACTGAAAAATGATGAAAGTCAGAAGTGTTTTAACCAATCCTGTCACAGGAAAATAACTGCTGAAAAAATAATGAAAATCAGAAGTGATCTAACCAATCCTGTCATAATTAAATAACTGCTGAAAAAATGATGAAAGTCAGAAGTGATCTAACCAATCCTGTCACAGGAAAATAACTGCTGAAAAATGATGAAAGTCAGAAGTGATCTAACCAATCCTGTCATGGGAAAATAACTGCTGAAAAATGATGAAAGTCAGAAGTGATCTAACCAATCCTGTCACAGGAAAATAACTGCTGAAAAAATGATGAAAGTCAGAAGTGATCTAACCAATCCTGTCATGGGAAAATAACTGCTGAAAAAATGATGAAAGTCAGAAGTGATCTAACCAATCCTGTCATGGGAAAATAACTGCTGAAAAATGATGAAAGTCAGAAGTGATCTAACCAATCCTGTCATAATTAAATAACTGCTGAAAAATGATGAAAGTCAGAAGTGATCTAACCAATCCTGTCAGAGGAAAATAACTGCTGAAAAAATGATGAAAGTCAGAAGTGATCTAACCAATCCTGTCATAATTAAATAACTGCTGAAAAATGATGAAAGTCAGAAGTGATCTAACCAATCCTGTCACAGGAAAATAACTGCTGAAAAATGATGAAAGTCAGAAGTGATCTAACCAATCCTGTCATAATTAAATAACTGCTGAAAAATGATGAAAGTCAAATATGTAGCAAAAGAGAGAGAGAGTGTCCCTAAATAAAGCTGTAGTGTGGGCTGAATGCTACTTGTACATTCTCCAAATGAAACTTGGCACACACACACACACACACACACACACACACACACACACACACACACACACACACATTTATTTTATCTATCTCAAACCTCAACAATGAATGGTACATGGTGCCCTATAGGGAGAAAAGTTGTGTAGACCAACTGGTTTGGGCATCTACTGTGGTGCACAGTGTCCTCAAGATAGGAGAACACAGATCACATACTGCGTACCATGGTAGGGCTAGCCACTAACTATATAAAATATGGCTCTAAGTGATTCAGTCATAATAACTAATATCACCGAATGGGCATGGGTATTTGCCAGTGATAAGTGGGTTGAGGACCTGGCCTACTCTGACCTACACCAGGGACCCATGCTAATGATGGGAGGGGTGTATGTGTCCCTATTGGCCAGTGTGTGCCCACCATAAAGCCCAGCAGCCCTGGGTAATAAACTACTGGTTGGCCAGTGTCTCTGTCAAGTGAAAGCTGCAGGTAAAACCAATCAACCTGCCAAACATGAACTAAGAATTACTACATTCAATGTATGTTCACTAACAGCTTGAACGTAGATTATATGATGGTATGGAGGAGGCTGAACATCCTATGTATCAAAAAGACAAGATGGAATGGCAATGCAGCAAAGACACTTTGTTTGGCTTCCAGAGTCTACTAATCAGGAGTTGGGCAAGTTAGAAGGTGTGGGAATTGTGGTGAAAGACAGACTTCATAAAACAGTGAAGATATCATCAGAATTAGTGACAGACTCCAGTGTAATGATAGGGCAGTATTCATAATCTCAGCCAATGATAGGGTATTATTCATAATCTCAGCCTATGATAGGTCAGTATTCATAATCTCAGCCCATGCCCTACAGCAGGGTTGTGATAGTGAGGAAAAGAGTACATTCAGACAGCAGTTGCAGGACCTACTAGATAAAGCAAGACACCAAAAAGTGGTGTTGATAATGGTCGACTTGAATGCATATATCAAGAAAGACATAAGAGAATATGAGGACTGTCTGGGTCCACATGGGTCATGCAACAGGAATAAATAAGGAGAGTCTATTCTAGACTGATGTCTGGCAAATGGCTTGATAGTAGCCAACATGTGGTTCAGAAAGAGAGACAGTCACAGGATCACATACAAGAGTAGTCAACATGCAACTCGGGTAGAATTCCTCCTAGTAAGAAAAGAGCACTGGGGTAGAATAAGTGATTACATAGTCACCTCTCGTGAAACAGGTGGCCCACAACATAAATTACTGGTTGCTAGAATCAGCTGCAAACAGTGGTCAGAGAGGGCTCTAAGGTCAACATTTACCAGACTGAAGACTTGGAAGTTGACTGGAGAAGAAAGTACAACAGTTCAAGGAATTACTTAGGGCTCTAGCACCCCATGAAGAGGAGGAAACAGGGGGAGATGAAGAAGAATGGCAGCATCTCAAAACAGCATGTGTGAGGACGGCAGATTTGTAGCTGAGCCAAGTATGGAAATAAGGTGCATAAGGAAAGCCAGTGGTGGAGTGCAGAAGTCCAGGAAGTCATTAAAAGAAGGAAAGCATGCAGGAAAAAGTGGGAGATAAAGAAGACAGACCAGGCTAGGATGGAATGCTGGTTCTCTAATAAAGAAGCTAAGAGAGGAGTTACAATAGCATTGAAAAGGGCATTAGAAGAACTCTACCATGTTCTGGAAAATGACTCAGTAGGTGGCACAACAAAACTATATCAGCTTGCAAGGCAAAGACAGAAAGATAAAGATAGTCGGACACCCTTCATAAGGAATGCTAGCAATAACTTGCTCACCAGTCCACAGGACATCAAAGAGAGAAGGAAGGAGTACTTCCATCAGTTCTAAATGGAGAAAACCCTTCAGAAGCTTTACTGCCCCAGACACAGCCTATGATGAGCAAACAAGAGGAGTTCACCTTAGAAGAAGTAAGAATAGCACTTAAGAAATTTAATTCAGCAAAAGTAGTAGGCTCAGATAAGGTCACAGTAGACATGATAAAGATGCTGTGTGAGATATGGGAGAAATGGATCCTAAGGATATATAGAGCAGTATGCAGATCATATCCCAGCTGACTGGAAAATACATATACTCATGCCAATGTACAAGAACAAAGGGGGCATCCACAATTGTGGGTAGAACAGAGGTATCAAAACTCTTGTCACATTGCATGAAAGTTGTGGAGATGGGCATTCATACATTTGATGGCGAGGTCCCAAGAAAGCTGATTTGAGCAGTACTGTGGTGGTTCAAAGTCCTAGAAACATTGGTAGAATTAGTGCAGGCTATGTACAAGGACCCAGTAACTCAAATATGAACAGCGTTCAGTCTCACAGAGGGGATCCCAGTGGGATTGGGTGTGCACAAAGTTCAGCTCTAAGCTCACTGTGGTTCATACTGGTGATGGACTACATTAGCAATCAGGCTGGAGGGGACGGATCAACAAAGTTGATGTATGCAGATGATGTGGAGTTGTAGGCTGACTGAGCAAGAACTTCAGCAAAGGATAGGAGAAAGAAATGACAAACTGAGAGCCCATGGGATGAAACTAAGTACAGATATGACAGTGGTAATGGCAGCAAATTGGGGAAATCAGAAGAATTGAGGAAGAAGGGAAGATAATGGAACATGTTTTGTCCGTAAAAAATAGGGATATGACAAATGTATTAATATGACATGCTGCAGCATGTGAGAATTTTAAGAAATGTTCTTTTTTTGTACTTGAGAGAGTTGTTTCAGATGTGTTTGTGGTGATTCTAAGACTGTATTAGAATGTAAGGAGAGTAAATGGCAAATTTTATTTGATGCTGATCACCCTCCCAGTCTTAATAAAACCATTAATCTTAAATGTCTTTTACAGATGCAGAAACTTTAAAGTAAATCACCATCATCATTACAAACAACTATTTTACATATTTTTCATACATATTGAATATCTAGAAAGGGAATATATATTGCTTTAAGAATATATGTTTGATTTATTTATTTGCTTGTTTTTCTATTGGAGTATATTGTCATGTGATCTTTCATTTTTAGTTTAAAAAGGGTGGTCTTTGTTCGTATTTTAATGAATCGAACAAAATCACTAATTCCTTTGTCTGTCTCCTTCTTGTGTGGTTTTGCAGTGATTTGTGATTTTTACTTTGTTTTTTGGGTGCTATACTTGGAGTTCTTTTTTAAGATAATGGAACAGGTTAATAGCTTCATGTATCTGCAAATAGTGGTTGACCAGAAGGGAAGTCTGAATACAGAGGTCAAAGCTAGAATCAGAGGGGATACAGCCATCTGGCATAGAGTATCAGGTGTAGTGTATGACAGAAGCAGGCCAAAGAAACTGAAAATCAAGGGGTACCAAACAGTGCTATGACCGGTACTACTGTATGGTACAGAAACCTGTGCAGTAAAAGCAGAGCAGACCCAAACAGTGCTATGACCAGTACTACTGCATGGTACAGAAACCTGTGCAGCAAAAGCAGAGCAGACCCAAACAGTGCTATGGCCAGTACTACTGTATGGTACAGAAACCTGTGCAGCAAATGCAGAGCAGGCCCAAACAGTGCTAAGACCAGTACTACTGTATGGTACAGAAACCTGCGCAGTAAAAGCAGAGCAGACCAAAACAGTGCTATGACCAGTACTACTGTATGGTACAGAAACCTGTGCAGTAAAAGCAGAGCAGACCCAAACAGTGCTATGACCAGTACTACTGTATGGTACAGAAACCTGTGCAGCAAAAGCAGAGCAGGCCCAAACAGTGCTATGACCAGTACTACTGCATGGTACAGAAACCTGTGCAGCAAAAGCAGAGCAGACCCAAACAGTGCTATGACCAGTACTACTGCATGGTACAGAAACCTGTGCAGCAAAAGCAGAGCAGACCCAAACAGTGCTATGACCAGTACTACTGTATGGTACAGAAACCTGCAAACAGTGCTATGACCAGTACTACTGCATGGTACAGAAACCTGTGCAGTAAAAGCAGAGCAGACCCAAACAGTGCTATGACCAGTACTACTGCATGGTACAGAAACCTCCAAACAGTGCTATGACCAGTACTACTGCATGGTACAGAAACCTGTGCAGCAAAAGCACAGTGCAATGACCAGTACTACTGCATGGTACAGAAACCTGTGCAGTAAAAGCAGAGCAGACACAAACAGTGCTATGACCAGTACTACTGCATGGTACAGAAACCTGTGCAGCAAAAGCACAGTGCTATGACCAGTACTACTGCATGGTACAGAAACCTGTGCAGCAAAAGCACAGTGCTAAGACCAGTACTACTGCATGGTACAGAAACCTTTGCAGCAAAAGCACAGTGCTATGACCAGTACTATTGCATGGTACAGAAACCTGTGCAGTAAAAGCAGTGCAGACCCAAACAGTGCTATGACCAGTACTACTGCATGGTACAGAAACCTGTGCAGCAAAAGCAGAGCAGACCCAAACAGTGCTATGACCAGTACTACTGCATGGTACAGAAACCTGTGCAGTAAAAGCAGAGCAGACCCAAATAGTGCTATGACCAGTACTACTGCATGGTACAGAAACCTGTGCAGCAAAAGCAGAGCAGACCCAAACAGTGCTATGACCAGTACTACTGCATGGTACAGAAACCTGTGCAGTAAAAGCAGAGCAGACCCAAACAGTGCTATGACCAGTACTACTGTATGGTACAGAAAACTGTGCAGCAAAAGCAGAGCAGACCCAAACAGTGCTATGACCAGTACTACTGTATGGTACATAAACCTGTGCAGTAAAAGCAGAGCAGGCCCAAACAGTGCTATGACCAGTACTACTGCATGGTACAGAAACCTGTGCAGCAAAAGCAGAGCAGACCCAAACAGTGCTATGACCAGTACTACTGCATGGTACAGAAACCTGTGCAGCAAAAGCAGAGCAGACCCAAACAGTGCTATGACCAGTACTACTGCATGGTACAGAAACCTGTGCAGCAAAAGCAGAGCAGACCCAAACAGTGCTATGACCAGTACTACTGCATGGTACAGAAAACTGGGCAGCAAAAGCAGAGCAGACTCAAACAGTGCTATGACCAGTACTACTGCATGGTACAGAAACCTGTGCAGTAAAAGCAGAGCAGACCCAAACAGTGCTATGACCAGTACTACTGCATGGTACAGAAAACTGTGCAGCAAAGGCAGAGCAGGCCCAAACAGTGCTATGACCAGTACTACTGCATGGTACAGAAAACTGTGCAGCAAAAGCAGAGCAGACCCAAACAGTGCTATGACCAGTACTACTGCATGGTACAGAAAACTGTGCAGTAAAAGCAGAGCAGACCCAAACAGTGCTATGACCAGTACTACTGCATGGTACAGAAACATGTGCAGCAAAAGCAGAGCAGACCCAAACAGTGCTATGAGCAGTACTACTGCATGGTACAGAAACCTGTGCAGCAAAAGCAGAGCAGGCCCAAACAGTGCTATGACCAGTACTACTGCATGGTACAGAAACCTGTGCAGCAAAAGCAGAGCAGACCCAAACAGTGCTATGACCAGTACTACTGCATGGTACAGAAAACTGTGCAGCAAATACAGAGCAGACCCAAACAGTGCTATGACCAGTACTACTACATGGTACAGAAACCTGTGCAGTAAAAGCAGAGCAGACCCAAACAGTGCTATGACCAGTACTACTGTATGGTACAGAAACCTGTGCAGCAAAAGCAGAGCAGGCCCAAACAGTGCTTTGACCAGTACTACTGCATGGTACAGAAACCTGTGCAGCAAAAGCAGAGCAGGCCCAAACAGTGCTATGACCAGTACTACTGCATGGTACAGAAACCTGTGCAGTAAAAGCAGAGAAGACCCAAACAGTGCTATGACCAGTACTACTGTATGGTACAGAAACCTGTGCAGCAAAAGCAGAGCAGGCCCAAACAGTGCTATGACCAGTACTACTACATGGTACAGAAACCTGTGCAGTAAAAGCAGAGAAGACCCAAACAGTGCTATGACCAGTACTACTGTATGGTACAGAAACCTGTGCAGCAAAAGCAGAGCAGGCCCAAACAATGCTATGACCAGTACTACTGCATGGTACAGAAACCTGTGCAGCAAAAGCAGAGAAGGCCCAAACAGTGCTATGACCAGTACTACTGCATGGTACAGAAACCTGTGCAGTAAAAGCAGAGCAGACCCAAACAGTGCAATGACCAGTACTACTGTATGGTAGAGAAACCTGTGCAGCAAAAGCAGAGCAGACCCAAACAGTGCTATGACCAGTACTACTGCATGGTACAGAAACCTGTGCAGCAAAAGCAGAGCAGACCCAAACAGTGCTATGACCAGTACTACTGCATGGTACAGAAACCTGTGCAGTAAAAGCAGAGAAGACCCAAACAGTGCTTTGACCAGTACTACTGCATGGTACAGAAACCTGTGCAGCAAAAGCAGAGCAGACCCAAACAGTGCTATGACCATTAATACTGCATGGTACAGAAACCTGTGCAGCAAAAGCAGAGCAGACCCAAACAGTGCTTTGACCAGTACTACTGTACGGTACAGAAACCTGTGCAGTAAAAGCAGAGCAGACCCAAACAGTGCTATGACCAGTACTACTGCATGGTACAGAAACCTGTGCAGTAAAAGCAGAGCAGGCCCAAACAGTGCTTTGACCAGTACTACTGCATGGTACAGAAACCTGTGCAGCAAAAGCAGAGCAGACCCAAACAGTGCTATGACCAGTACTACTGCATGGTACAGAAACCTGTGCAGTAAAAGCAGAGAAGACCCAAACAGTGCTTTGACCAGTACTACTGCATGGTACAGAAACCTGTGCAGCAAAAGCAGAGCAGACCCAAACAGTGCTATGACCATTAATTCTGCATGGTACAGAAACCTGTGCAGCAAAAGCAGAGCAGACCCAAACAGTGCTATGACCAGTACTACTGTATGCTACAGAATCCTCCAAACAGTGCTATGACCAGTACTACTGCATGGTACAGAAACCTGTGCAGTAAAAGCAGAGCAGACCCAAACAGTGTTATGACCAGTACTACTGCATGGTACAGAAACCTCCAAACAGTGCTAAGTCCAGTACTACTCCATAGAACAGAAACCTGTGCAGCAAAAGCACAGTGCTATGACCAGTACTACTGCATGGTACAGAAACCTGTGCAGTAAAAGCAGAGCAGACCCAAACAGTGCTATGACTAGTACTACTGCATGGTACAGAAACCTGTGCAGCAAAAGCAGAGCAGACCCAAACAGTGCTATGACCAGTACTACTGCATGGTACAGAAACCTGTGCAGCAAAAGCACAGTGCTATGACCAGTACTACTGCATGGTACAGAAACCTGTGCAGTAAAAGCAGAGCAGACCCAAACAGTGCTATGACCAGTACTACTGCATGGTACAGAAACCTGTGCAGCAAAAGCAGAGCAGACCCAAACAGTGCTATGACCAGTACTACTGCATGGTACAGAAACCTGTGCAGCAAAAGCAGAGCAGACCCAAACAGTGCTATGACCAGTACTACTGCATGGTACAGAAACCTGTGCAGTAAAAGCAGAGCAGGCCCAAACAGTGCTATGACCAGTACTACTGCATGGTACAGACACCTGTGCAGCAAAAGCAGAGCAGGCCCAAACAGTGCTATGACCAGTACTACTGCATGGTACAGAAACCTGTGCAGCAAAAGCAGAGCAGACCCAAACAGTGCTATGACCAGTACTACTGCCTGGTACAGAAACCTGTGCAGTAAAAGCAGAGCAGACCCAAACAGTGCTATGACCAGTACTACTGCATGGTACAGAAACCTGTGCAGTAAAAGCAGAGCAGACCCAAACAGTGCTATGACCAGTACTACTGCATGGTACAGAAACCTGTGCAGTAAAAGCAGAGCAGACCCAAACAGTGCTATGACCAGTACTACTGTATGGTACAGAAACCTGTGCAGTAAAAGCAGAGCAGACCCAAATAGTGCTATGACCAGTACTACTGCATGGTACAGAAACCTGTGCAGCAAAAGCAGAGCAGACCCAAACAGTGCTATGACCAGTACTACTGCATGGTAGAGAAACCTGTGCAGTAAAAGCAGAGCAGACCCAAGCAGTGCTATGACCAGTACTACTGCATGGCACAGAAACATGTGCAGCAAAAGCAGAGCAGACACACACCGTGCTATGACCAGTACTACTGTATGGTACAGAAACCTGTGCAGTAAAAGCAGATCAGACCCAAACAGTGCAATGACCAGTACTACTGCATGGTACAAAAACCTGTGCAGCAAAAGCAGAGCAGACCCAAACAGTGCTATGACCAGTACTACTGCATGGTACAGAAAACTGTGCAGTAAAAGCAGAGCAGACCCAAACAGTGCTATGACCAGTACTACTGCATGGTACAAAAACCTGTGCAGCAAAAGCAGAGCAGACCCACACAGTGCTATGACCAGTACTACTGCATGGTACAGAAACCTCCAAACAGTGCTATGACCAGTACTACTGCATGGTATAGAAACCTGTGCAGTAAAAGCAGAGCAGACCCAAACAGTGCTATGACCAGTACTACTGCATGGTACAGAAACCTGTGCAGTAAAAGCAGAGCAGACCCAAACAGTGCTATGACCAGTACTACTGTATGCTACAGAAACCTCCAAACAGTGCTATGACCAGTACTACTGCAGTACTACTGCATGGTACAGAAACCTGTGCAGCAAAAGCAGAGCAGGCCCAAACAGTGCTATGACCAGTACTACTGCATGGTACAGAAACCTGTGCAGCAAAAGCACAGTGCTATGACCAGTACTACTGCATGGTACAGAAACCTGTGCAGTAAAAGCAGAGCAGACCCAAACAGTGCTATGAACAGTACTACTGCATGGTACAGAAACCTGTGCAGTAAAAGCAGAGCAGACCCAAACAGTGCTATGACCAGTACTACTGTATGGTACAGAAACCTGTGCAGCAAAAGCACAGTGCTATGACCAGTACTACTGTATGGTACAGAAACCTGTGCAGTAAAAGCAGAGCAGACCCAAACAGTGCTATGACCAGTACTACTGTATGGTACAGAAACCTGTGCAGTAAAAGCAGAGCAGACCCAAACAGTGATATGACCAGTACTACTGCATGGTACAGAAAACTGTGCAGCAAAAGCAGAGCAGACCCAAACAGTGCTATGACCAGTACTACTGCATGGTACAGAAACCTGTGGAGCAAAAGCAGAGCAGGCCCAAACAGTGCTATGACCAGTACTACTGCATGGTACAGAAAACTGTGCAGTAAAAGCAGAGCAGACCCAAACAGTGCTATGACCAGTACTACTGTATGGTATTGAAACCTGTGCAGTAAAAGCAGAGCAGGCCCAAACAGTGCTATGACCAGTACTACTGCATGGTACAGAAAACTGTGCAGCAAAAGCAGAGCAGACCCAAACAGTGCTATGACCAGTACTACTGTATGGTACAAAAACCTGTGCAGTAAAAGCAGAGCAGACCCAAACAGTGCTATGACCAGTACTACTGTATGGTACAGAAACCTGCGCAGTAAAAGCAGAGCAGACCCAAACAGTGCTATGACCAGTACTACTGCATGGTACAGAAACCTGTGCAGCAAAAGCACAGTGCTATGACCAGTACTACTGCATGGTACAGAAACCTGTGCAGTAAAAGCAGTGCAGACCCAAACAGTGCTATGACCAGTACTACTGCATGGTACAGAAACCTGTGCAGTAAAAGCAGAGCAGACCCAAACAGTGCTATGACCAGTACTACTGTATGGTACAGAAACCTGTGCAGCAAAAGCAGAGCAGACCCAAACAGTGCTATGACCAGTACTACTGTATGGTACAGAAACCTGTGCAGCAAAAGCAGAGCAAACCCAAACAGTGCTATGACCAGTACTACTGTATGGTACAGAAACCTGTGCAGTAAAAGCAGAGCAGACACAAACAGTGCAATGACCAGTACTACTGCATGGTACAGAAACATGTGCAGCAAAAGCAGAGCAGACCCAAACAGTGCTATGACCAGTACTACTGTATGGTACAGAAACCTGTGCAGCAAAAGCAGAGCAGGCCCAAACAGTGCTATGACCAGTACTACTGCATGGTACAGAAACCTGTGCAGCAAAAGCAGAGCAGGCCCAAACAGTGCTATGACCAGTACTACTGCATGGTACAGAAACCTGTGCAGTAAAAGCAGAGCAGACCCAAACAGTGCTATGACCAGTACTACTGTATGGTACAGAAACCTGTGCAGTAAAAGCAGAGCAGACCCAAACAGTGCTATGACCAGTACTACTGCATGGTACAGAAACCTGTGCAGCAAAAGCAGAGCAGGCCCAAACAGTGCTATGACCAGTACTACTGCATGGCACAGAAACCTGTGCAGTAAAAGCAGAGCAGACCCAAACAGTGCTATGACCAGTACTACTGTATGGTACAGAAACCTGTGCAGCAAAAGCAGAGCAGACCCAAACAGTGCTATGACCAGTACTACTGCATGGTACAGAAACCTGTGCAGCAAAAGCAGAGCAGACCCACACAGTGCTGTGACCATTAATACTGCATGGTACAGAAACCTGTGCAGTAAAAGCAGAGCAGGCCCAAACAGTGCTATGACGAGTACTACTGCCTGGTACAGAAACCTGTGCAGCAAAAGCAGAGCAGGCCCAAACAGTGCTTTGACCAGTACTACTGCATGGTACAGAAACCTGTGCAGCAAAAGCAGAGCAGACCCAAACAGTGCTATGACCATTAATACTGCATGGTACAAAAACCTGTGCAGCAAAAGCAGAGCAGACCCAAACAGTGCTATGAACAGTACTACTGTATGCTACAGAATCCTCCAAACAGTGCTATGACCAGTACTACTGCATGGTACAGAAACCTGTGCAGTAATAGCAGAGCAGACCCAAACAGTGTTATGACCAGTACTACTGCATGGTACAGAAACCTCCAAACAGTGCTATGACCAGTACTACTCCATAGAACAGAAACCTGTGCAGCAAAAGCACAGTGCTATGACCAGTACTACTGCATGGTACAGAAACCTGTGCAGTAAAAGCAGAGCAGACCCAAACAGTGCTATGACCAGTACTACTGCATGGTACAGAAACCTGTGCAGCAAAATCAGAGCAGACCCAAACAGTGCTATGACCAGTACTACTGCATGGTACAGAAACCTGTGCAGCAAAAGCACAGGGCTATGACCAGTACTACTGCATGGTACAGAAACCTGTGCAGTAAAAGCAGAGCAGACCCAAACAGTGCTATGACCAGTACTATTGCATGGTACAGAAACCTGTGCAGCAAAAGCAGAGCAGACCCAAACAGTGCTATGACCAGTACTACTGCATGGTACAGAAACCTGTGCAGCAAAAGCAGAGCAGACCCAAACAGTGCTATGACCAGTACTACTGCATGGTACAGAAACCTGTGCAGTAAAAGCAGAGCAGGCCCAAACAGTGCTATGACCAGTACTACTGCATGGTACAGACACCTGTGCAGCAAAAGCAGAGCAGGCCCAAACAGTGCTATGACCAGTACTACTGCATGGTACAGAAACCTGTGCAGCAAAAGCAGAGCAGACCCAAACAGTGCTATGACCAGTACTACTGCCTGGTACAGAAACCTGTGCAGTAAAAGCAGAGCAGACCCAAACAGTGCTATGACCAGTACTACTGCATGGTACAGAAACCTGTGCAGTAAAAGCAGAGCAGACCCAAACAGTGCTATGACCAGTACTACTGCATGGTACAGAAGCCTGTGCAGTAAAAGCAGAGCAGACCCGAACAGTGCTATGACCAGTACTACTGTATGGTACAGAAACCTGTGCAGTAAAAGCAGAGCAGACCCAAATAGTGATATGACCAGTACTACTGCATGGTACAGAAACCTGTGCAGCAAAAGCAGAGCAGACCCAAACAGTGCTATGACCAGTACTACTGCATGGTACAGAAACCTGTGCAGTAAAAGCAGAGCAGACCCAAACAGTGCTATGACCAGTACTACTGCATGGCACAGAAACATGTGCAGCAAAAGCAGAGCAGACACACACAGTGCTATGACCAGTACTACTGTATGGTACAGAAACCTGTGCAGTAAAAGCAGATCAGACCCAAACAGTGCTATGACCAGTACTACTGCATGGTACAAAAACCTGTGCAGCAAAAGCAGAGCAGACCCAAACAGTGCTATGACCAGTACTACTGCATGGTACAGAAAACTGTGCAGTAAAAGCAGAGCAGACCCAAACAGTGCTATGACCAGTACTACTGCATGGTACAAAAACCTGTGCAGCAAAAGCAGAGCAGACCCACACAGTGCTATGACCAGTACTACTGCATGGTACAGAAACCTCCAAACAGTGCTATGACCAGTACTACTGCATGGTATAGAAACCTGTGCAGTAAAAGCAGAGCAGACCCAAACAGTGCTATGACCAGTACTACTGCATGGTACAGAAACCTGTGCAGTAAAAGCAGAGCAGACCCAAACAGTGCTATGACCAGTACTACTGTATGCTACAGAAACCTCCAAACAGTGCTATGACCAGTACTACTGCATGGTACAGAAACCTGTGCAACAAAAGCAGAGCAGGCCCAAACAGTGCTATGACCAGTACTACTGCATGGTACAGAAACATGTGCAGCAAAAGCACAGTGCTATGACCAGTACTACTGCATGGTACAGAAACCTGTGCAGTAAAAGCAGAGCAGACCCAAACAGTGCTATGAACAGTACTACTGCATGGTACAGAAACCTGTGCAGTAAAAGCAGAGCAGACCCAAACAGTGCTATGACCAGTACTACTGTATGGTACAGAAACCTGTGCAGCAAAAGCACAGTGCTATGACCAGTACTACTGTATGGTACAGAAACCTGTGCAGTAAAAGCAGAGCAGACCCAAACAGTGCTATGACCAGTACTACTGTATGGTACAGAAACCTGTGCAGTAAAAGCAGAGCAGACCCAAACAGTGCTATGACCAGTACTACTGCATGGTACAGAAAACTGTGCAGCAAAAGCAGAGCAGACCCAAACAGTGCTATGACCAGTACGACTGCATGGTACAGAAACCTGTGCAGCAAAAGCAGAGCAGGCCCAAACAGTGCTATGACCAGTACTACTGCATGGTACAGAAAACTGTGCAGTAAAAGCAGAGCAGACCCAAACAGTGCTATGACCAGTACTACTGTATGGTACAGAAACCTGTGCAGCAAAAGCAGAGCAGGCCCAAACAGTGCTATGACCAGTACTACTGCATGGTACAGAAAACTGTGCAGCAAAAGCAGAGCAGACCCAAACAGTGCTATGACCAGTACTACTGTATGGTACAAGAACCTGTGCAGTAAAAGCAGAGCAGACCCAAACAGTGCTATGACCAGTACTACTGTATGGTACAGAAACCTGCGCAGTAAAAGCAGAGCAGACCCAAACAGTGCTATGACCAGTACTACTGCATGGTACAGAAACCTGTGCAGCAAAAGCACAGTGCTATGACCAGTACTACTGCATGGTACAGAAACCTGTGCAGTAAAAGCAGTGCAGACCCAAACAGTGCTATGACCAGTACTACTGCATGGTACAGAAACCTGTGCAGTAAACGCAGAGCAGACCCAAACAGTGCTATGACCAGTACTACTGTATGGTACAGAAACCTGTGCAGCAAAAGCAGAGCAGACCCAAACAGTGCTATGACCAGTACTACTGTATGGTACAGAAACCTGTGCAGCAAAAGCAGAGCAAACCCAAACAGTGCTATGACCAGTACTACTGTATGGTACAGAAACCTGTGCAGTAAAAGCAGAGCAGACCCAAACAGTGCTATGACCAGTACTACTGCATGGTACAGAAACATGTGCAGCAAAAGCAGAGCAGACCCAAACAGTGCTATGACCAGTACTACTGCATGGTACAGAAACATGTGCAGCAAAAGCAGAGCAGACCCAAACAGTGCTATGACCAGTACTACTGTATGGTACAGAAACACGTGCAGCAAAAGCAGAGCAGACCCAAACAGTGCTATGACCAGTACTACTGTATGGTACAGAAACCTGTGCAGCAAAAGCAGAGCAGGCCCAAACAGTGCTATGACCAGTACTACTGCATGGTACAGAAACCTGTGCAGCAAAAGCAGAGCAGGCCCAAACAGTGCTATGACCAGTACTACTGCATGGTACAGAAACCTGTGCAGTAAAAGCAGAGCAGACCCAAACAGTGCTATGACCAGTACTACTGTATGGTACAGAAACCTGTGCAGTAAAAGCAGAGCAGACCCAAACAGTGCTATGACCAGTACTACTGCATGGTACAGAAACCTGTGCAGCAAAAGCAGAGCAGGCCCAAACAG
>NC_056743.1:363528810-363616310 GCF_019279795.1 Protopterus annectens | reverse complement strand
CCCCTTTTGGTATGTTCCTCCCAAGACATCTACAACAACTGGAAAGGCCACAGAAATACCTCACAAAGAGGATTACCAGCCTCAAACAGATGCCCTACGCAGACCGTCTCAAAAAACTCCAGCTTACTCCGTCTCATATCGCCTACTCAGAGGTGATCTCTGCCTAACATACAAAGCTATGTCAAACCCAGAGCTGTTGAACATGCTCCACTTAAAGAAATCCCAATTCCTCTGAACTACATTCTTTAGGAACCTAAACCTTGTCACCACAATAAACAGAACATGCTGGAGGGATAGATTCCATACTCTGGACAAACTATCTATCTATATCAAACAAAGCTCCTCATTAGCACTCTTCAAGAAAAATCTTGATGACTGGATGGGAGATAGGAAATTCACCCCGGGGATCACTTCTGTGGCTCTGCTCAACAGGGGCACAAGAAAATAATTTTTTTGGGTGGCAATGGCCAGGGTACCTTTTTGGCTAGGCTTATATAGGCCCTAGGGCCAATAGCCTAGTACCTGCCTATGAACCGTCTCTCTGACTATCTCAAACTCTGTTTTTCCCTGATGTCTTAAAGCATATAAACAATCTGAATTAATGTATACTGTACAGTACCTGCTGTATAATGCAGGCACTATAAATACATGTTCACCTTATGTGTTCTAATGAGTTTACTATCATTATTTTGAAAATAAAAAAAAAATTGTACTTATTAGCGAAGTGTTTCACCGAAAGTACACAATTCCGAATGTTCCTATGGTCGGAAAACATCTGTTAATTTTGAAAATGTCGCTCGCGGCATTTTTGACACTTAGCAGTCCCACCCTTCCCTTAACTCCCTAAATAGCTAGCCTAAAACTGCGCCCCCCACACCCCCTCTAACTTAATATTCCAACTCCGAGATCGCACTGCAGTTAGGAAAGGGATGTATTTCCCTAACCGCACTGTACCAAGATCCCCTTACATGAGCGAACGTTATAATTGCGAATGCACAGTCCATGGCAGTGCTATGATTGCTCCCCAGGCTAGTGAAAGTGGATAACATATACATACTAAATCTAGAACACTTGATAATAGTTTTCAATCTTACTCACAAACTCTGGCTAATCTGCAATGTATGTACTGTACCTGTGTACTATGTATGTATTCTACCTATGTTCCAATTTTCAGCTGTACACCGCAAATCTATTAATTACCTTTATTTTTAAAATTAATATTTTTTTGTTTGTTCTCTCCACTGTAACTGTTTATGTGCCGCATACCACTGTAAAAACATGTCTCTTGTAATTTGTGTGCATACTGATCATGTCTAAATAACTAAATGTGTCTGTAATTTTTCTTTGTGGAGCTTTTCTCCCTAGGCCTCTGCTGAAAAAGGCCCTTTTCGACTCAGTCAGACACCCCCGGTTAACAAATGTAAAATAAAATAAAATACAATAAATAAATAAATAAATTGCAATAATACTGTTCACTCACGTAACCTGCCAAAGTATGAAGTATTCGAACATCTGTTGTTCGAATACTTCATAGCTGTGCAATTGCACGGCGAAATTGTAATGGTAAGCCATTCTAATGTATGTCATAGTTTACTATCAATATGTCGAATGGCAAAAAAAATTTCGACAGACATATTGATAGTAAACTGCGAAATTCAAAAAATAGAATGAGTCACAATGTCAAATCCGCTGATCGAATTCAGCAGATTCGACATTGATTTCGAACACATCACGTGATGTCCATATAGGAGCTCATATTAAGTAAACTCCTATAACGAACATCCCGTTTTTGCAGGGGGGCAAGACCCCCATGCACCCCTACACCCCTGCTAATTATATATTCCAACTCCAATATCGCACTACAGTGAGGAAAGGGATGCATTTCCCTAACTGCACTGTACCGCGATCTCTGTATAATGCAAGCACTCAAGTCACTCCAAAGGAAGTACAAGTATGACTCCATCATTGCCCATGCTGGTGTGAATGACCTGAGATGTACCTCCCTGGACTACATGAAAAGAGACATAGAGGAGCTCTCTGACCATGTAGCTCAGGCTGGTATGACTCTGACCTTGAGTAGCATCTTGCCCTCACCAAGAATGATACCACAGTATAAAGACAAAATGATCAGTTTCAGCAATTGGCTAAAGTATTGGTGTCATTCAAAGAGGATCCAGTGTCTGTCAGCCTGGGATGACATGCTCGACAAGCCACGTTGCTTCGCTAGGGACGGCTTGCACCTGTCACTCTTAGGCTTTCATATATTGGCCAAGGCTCTTGCAACCCCTATAGTGCCTTTTTTAGGCAAGGCTCAAAAGGACAAACCCACCTACATAGACAACCCAAGGATAAAAAAACTAAAGGTAATGCTACTCAATGCCAGAAGTCTAAACCTCAAGATGCATGCACTCAAGGCTCTCCTCAGTATGGAGAAAATCGATGTCAGTGCAGTAACAGAAACCTGGTTCAAGGCTCCTGAGAGCACCCCAGCACTACCAGGTTATAACTCATACCATGCGTTTCGGCCCCAAAACTCGGACCGAAGCACAAAGGGAGGGGGAGTATCTATATTCATCAAAGATACCTACACCTCCAGTTTACTGACACTGCATGAAGCATCGGAAACCATCCATGTGCAACTAACAGCAGGCAAAACTGCCTTTCAGTTTGTAGCCTGCTACAGAACACCCTCCCTATTACAGAAACCCCACTTGGCATTCCTGTTCCTGAGAACACTGGAGAATATGAAGGTCTCTCCAAACACTATGTTATTGGGTGACTTCAACTACCCAAACATTGACTGCGAAAACTACTCAAGCCCAAACACCCTCACCCAACGGTTCCTTGAATTTATAAACTCTAACACAATGGAACAACTGATCACCACTCCCACAAGAGGGAACAACATATTGGACCTGGTCATCACCAACATGGGGACTCTATGTTCCACACCAGAGGTAAACCCCTCATTGGTAAGATCAGACCATAAACAAATTTCCCTGGACATCCATATCCTGTCCCCACCCCCAGCCAAGGAAATCACTGTAAAGAATTTCTCAAAAGCCAACTTTGCACTTCTCAAGACTGAGGTGGAATCCTTCAAAGCCCCTGAGCCAGAGGATAATACAGCCCAATCTGCAGAATCCTTTACAAATGCATTCTATGAGTACCTGCAGGAATGCATGGATCGTGCTATCCCAAATAAAACCAAGACTCACTCCTCCAAAAACTGGAGACTGGTCTGGTGGATCCCGGCCATAAATAAGCTATACAACAGAAGGAGGAAGCTACTACATGACAGAGCAAAATCCCAAAAAGGGAAGGAATCTCTGATCAGTATTAGCAAGAAACTTTGATCCCTCATAAAAATCATCAAAGTCCGGCTTCAAAAGAAAAATTGCCCTAGACACTAAAGATAATCACAAGGCCTTCTTTAGTTATGTCAGGAACATGGGTGGAAACTCTGAGATATGCTCTCAGTTGTTGCATAATGGTACAAAATATACCGAACCTACAGACATAGCCAACATCCTGGCAGACAGATTCAGCGCAAACTTTTCCCCCTTCCCCCCCAAAGGAGCAAATGCCTATCCCAACTGAATGTAACCTCCCTGACATTACAGATGCACAGGTGAAAGCTGCCCTCTCCAAAGCAAAAAACACAGCATCTATGGGACCGGACGGTGTCCCAGGCTGTGTCTTACATGAGCTCCAAGAAGAACTGAACCCTCACATTAAGTCACTGTTCAAACTTATCCTTACTACAGGATATGTACCCAAAGAATGGCGTACAGCTACAATGGTCCCACTCCACAAAGGTGGTGCCACAACGGACCCCGGAAACTATCGCCCCATAAGCCTGACTAGTCTGGTCTGTAAAGCTATGGAGCTTATTATCATGGAACTCATAAACAAAGAGATTGGGAGCCTCCAGACACTGGACCCTACCCAATTCAGTTTTGTTAAGGGCAGATCTTGCCTCTTAAACCTAGTTGATTTCTTTGAAACAGTTACCAAAGCCATAGATGAGGGCAAGGTAGTCCACACAGCCTACCTGGACCTCGCAAAAGCCTTCGACACAATACCCCACTCGGGCATCATAAATAAGCTTACCAGCTTAAATATCAACTCCTATATCACAAGATGGGTTGCAAGCTGGCTCAGAGATAGAACCCACATAGTCAGAATCACAGGTGCCATGTCCGAATCCAAACCAGTTACAAGTGGCATCCCACAGGGCTCAGTTTTAGGACCTCTCTTGTTCGGTATATACTTCTCTGAGGTTCAGGCTAACACGGGGGGATTATGGCTGACAAAGTTCGCAGATGACTGCAAACTGGGGGCCATAATCAAATCTCCAGCTGACACAAGCATCCTCCAAAAGGGTTTCACAGAGACGGATGCTTGGTGCTAGAGCCACGGCCTCAAGCCAAATGCTAAAAAGTGCATACTCATCCCCTTTGGGAAAAACAAGGTGCCCACAAATTACCACATAGGTGGCAATCCATTAAGTACGGAAGAAGTAATTAGAGATTTGGGGACCAACGTAGATAGTAATCTCTCCTTTGATAATCACGTTGCCAAAGTGGTTAGAAAGACCTTCTATATAGCCCACCTTATCACGAAAGGGTTCGCATCTAGATCAAGAGAGGTCATGGTGCCCCTCTACTCATCACTCATCAGGCCCATAATTGAATACAATGCCCCTTTTGGGATGTACCTTACCCGACACCTGCAGCAACTGGAGAGACCCCAAAAGTACCTCACCAAGAGGATCATGGGCTACAAACAGATGTCCTATGCAGCTCAACTAAAGAAACTCCAGCTCTACTCAGTTGCTTACCGCCTACTCAGAGGTGATCTATGCCTGACGTACCAAGCCGTGTCAAACCCAGAATTAATTGACATGCTCCACCTCAAAAAATCCAAGTCCCTTAGAGCTACATGCTCCAGGGACCTAAACCTCAGCACAAAAATAAATAGGACATGCTGGAGGGACAGATTAATTTCCCAGAGGCTCCCCTCACTCTGGAATAGAATCCCAATTCATGTTAGACATAGCCCCTCGCTGACCCTCTTCAAGCGAAATCTGGATGCGTGGATGGGAAATCGCAAATTCACCCCTAGAATCTCTTCTGTGTCCCTGCTAGACAGAGGCACAGTAAACTAATCTTAAAAGGGTACCTTCTGTGCCCTACTTTACAGAGGCACAGTAGGCTAATCTAATAGGGAGGCGGAAGCCAAATACACTCTGGCTAGGCTTATAAATGCCCTAGGCCAGATAGCCTAGTATCTACCTATGAACCTATGAACCTATGAACATTAAGATGTTCACCCATATGAAAAATCGAACATCTGTACTTTGAAGTTTTCATATGGGTACATTTCAACTCAAAGTTTTAATAGTAAACCGTATGTCATATTTTAATATTATATACTGTACAATACCTGCTATATAGTACATACACAGCACATACATATTAACATATGTGTTCTAATGTATGTCATATAATGGATCCAGGACTGTTTACCGAAATCGCTCACACATTTGCGAAAGTGCTTTTTTACCGAAAATGCATTTTCACAAAACAGCAATAAAAAATAAAAAACATAACAAACTTAAAAAAAAAGAAACAATAGTAATCATGTTTATGCAGGAGGCAAGCCCCCCCTGCACCCCCCCACACTTTTATATTCTCATTCCGAGATCGCACTACAGTGGGGAAAATGGAATATTCCCTTATCCCCACTGTGCCACGATCTTACCAACAGCCCTTTTGCAATGTTTTTTACCTTTTTTATTTCTGTTTGGCAAAAGTGTATTTTTGGTGAAAAAGCACTTTCGCGAAACTGTGCATGAGCATTTTTGTTTCGGTAAATTGTGAATTCGGTAAACAGTTCTGGACCCATTATAATAGTATATACTGTACAATTCCTGCTGTATAATAAATGCACTGTAAATACGTTAACCTTATGTGTTCTAATGTATATTATAATATTATATACTATATAATACTTGCTGTATAATACATGCATCACAGTATCTGATTCCTGGTAATAAACGGATCATTTTTAAAGTGCAGTCCATTTAGCATCAAGCCACCATCCCAACAGTATGTGAATTTTGTCTTTAGAATGGAGCCTGTGCCTCATCATAGTTACAAGAACATTAAGTATGCTTTTATGACAGCAGAACCAACAAATGAGTAGGTGAAGGAATGATGCTTATGGTTAAAAATCACCCTTGCCATTAAGCAGCTCTAGACAGTACAAGTAACAGCTCCTCCATTACTGACCATATAAGGAGTTATACTGGTTCCTTTACCACTATTGATGCTATAAGGAGTTATACTGGTTCCTTTACCACTATTGATGCTATAAGGGGTTATACTGGTTCCTTTACCACTATTGATGCTATAAGGGGTTATACTGGTTCCTTTACCACTATTGATGCTATAAGGGGTTATACTGGTTCCTTTACCACTATTGATGCTATAAGGAGTTATACTGGTTCCTTTACCACTATTGATGCTATAAGGGGTTATACTGGTTCCTTTACCACTATTGATGCTATAAGGGGTTATACTGGTTCCTTTACCACTATTGATGCTATAAGGGGTTATACTGGTTCCTAAAGGAGAAAAGACAAATATGATATTTACAGTTCTTTATAGACCATCTCCCTAAATACCTTATATAACCAAAGCCTACACTATAAAAATAATGCAGTTTAGCAATGGTAACAAATATATTTATTTTTATTTTATTTTACATTTGTTGACTGGGATAGTCCGACTGGATGCATGTCCATTTTCAGCGGAGGCCCGGGAAGAAAAGCTCCAAGGGTAAGCAGATACAGCATTACATAATACCAGCATTACATATTACAAACAGACTATTTACAGTGATTACATAAGTAAGCAAGTTAAACAAGTTCCACAGGTTAGAGTTAATCCCAAACGTAAGTCAGGATTAAATTCAATTACACAGCAAACTGGTTAACAGATTTTTACACATTCTAGAGAGAGTTAGCCAGGCATGATACATTGACATAGCCAGTTAAGTGACAAATGTTGTTTGAGTCTAGTTTTAAATTGACCTAAGGTGGAAAGTAAGGTAATATCAGCTGGAAGAGAGTTCCAGGATCTACTTACAGAGTTTGCAAAGAGAGAATCACTGGCTGTGTTATTAATTTTGCTAGTCTGAATTAGTAGTTTGTTAGAGTTTGATGCGGTCTAGGATTGTTATAGGGGGTGATAATATTTGTAAGTGCAGGAGTATTGTCCGGATTATATAGGATTTTACAGGCCATAATCAGTTGGTTATACTGGATTAGGCTGGGTAGTTCAAGCCACCCAAGCTGATTTAGATTGATGCAATGATGTGTCCTAAAAGGCAGCCCAGTGGCAAACCTGGCAATGTGGTTGTACCAAATTGAGAGTTTGTTAAGGACAATCTTGTTTAAATTCGAGAGTAGAGGGGGTGCATACAGAAGGGTTGAAAGAAGGTGAGAGCAAGCTATGGCAATTTTAGCTGGAGGGGTTAGGAAGGCTTTTATTCTGTAAAGTGACCCTAGTTTTTTATTGATGGTTTTGATAGTTTGGTTAACATGTAGGTCAAATTTTAGATTATTGTCTATGATGACACCTAATAGTTTTGTAGATGGGTCAAGGGAGATTATTGTGCCATCATTTGATTTTATGGTAAAGGTGAAAGCGGTAGACCTACGTGTTGGTGAAAATAACAGCATTTTAGTTTTTTTGGGATTTAGGATCAGACGATGTTCAGAAAGCCAGTTTTCTATTGTATTAAAGGTGGTCTGGGTAGCTGACCATAACTCTACTGGAGATGTGGCTGAGCAAGTCAGAGTAGAGTCATCAGCATATTGGATACAGCTGACGTTTGGGATAACAGTATAAAGGTTGTTAATGAAGATGGAGAACAGCAAGGGCCCTAGTATAGAGCCTTGTGGTACTCCGAGGGTGTTAGGTAGAAGGTTAGAGAGTTTGTTCTACCAGAGGACAGCCTGCTGTCGACCATTCAGGTAGGATTGAAACCACTGGAGGGCTCCAGTATCTAGACAGAATGTTTGCAGGGTGTGGATTAAAAGTTGGTGATCAATCAACATAAATAAATACATAAATAAATAAATTAATTAATTAAATAATTATTTGGGGATATCTACATTGCAACTGACTATTATGCAGCAAAGACCAGCTACATATATAAAAAGTGAAGATTCCCACAGTGTTATGCCCAAATGCCAGTATTAGCTCACCTATTGACGTAGTAATAACAAACATACCTAACAAAATCTGTCACCATTTTTAGTACTTCTAACAGCATTAGATAACCACTGGTAATTCTGTCCATTAAAATATTAAAACATATTAAAAATGCCACCAGGTGAAACTGAACTTTCTTCAGATTCCATAGACAAATAGCTGCTACACAAGATTCAAGACACAAGAGCTATCTGGCCAAACAACTGTACCCTCTCCCCAACAGACACATTGCTTTGCCACAGCTCAGACGTACTTCAGAATACCCAAATTCCATTTCAGAATGTTCAAAAACAGTTTAATGCGAACACTTCTGCAAGACTAGGATCAGTTTAAATACTTGATCTTCTTAAACTCCATGATAGGAAACTATCAAAAAGAACCATAAGTTACTCATTATAAGCAGTAAACAATCATAGTCCGTCACTGCCTAGCCATAGATGAAAGCACATTCCCACAGTCAGAACTAGAAGCAGGGAGCTTGAGATCAGTTTTAATTCTTTACTTAACAGCTTTCTTCCAGCAGGGTGCACTGTGGTTACATTTTTGAAGTTCAGCATATAACACAGTTTTCTTACACTTAGTTTTCTTGCATTTGTAAAACAAGCCTGTGGATTATATTAATATTTACAATGACATAGAATTATCTACAAAATTCTATCTAGCTAGGCTGGCAGCCTTCTTGAGCACCATAAACTGTAGTAGTACTTGCATAAATAATATAGAAAACTGTGTGATCCTAATGGAAACTTGAAAATACATGCATCCTTCATTTTTATCATTCATTCTGATATGAGCTGCCTCATTCTAAGTAACAGCTTATTCCTCCTGGAATACAATGATGAAGCACTCTGCTACCTGATCCATGTTTTATACCTACTGGAGTGCACCTGTGAAGCACTCTGCTACCTGCTCCAGTGTTTTATTCCCAATGGAGTACACCAGTGAAGCACTCTGCTACCTGGTCTGGTGTTTTATTCTCACTTGAGTACACCAGTGAAGCACTCTGCTACCTGGTCCAGTGTTTTATTTCCACTGGAGTACACCAGTGAAGCACTCTGCTATGTGGTCCGGTGATTTAATCCCACTGGAGTACACCGGTGAAGCACTCTGCTACCTGGTCTATTGTTTTATTCCCATTGGAGTACACGGCTGAATAACTCTGCTACCCGGGCCGGTGTTTTATTCCCACTGGAGTACACCAGGGAAGCTCTATGCTACATAATCAGGTATTTTATTTCCATGAAATACACCGATGAAGCACTGTACTACATGATCAGGTGTTTCATTCCTACTGGAATACACCGATGAAGCACTCTGCTCCGTGATCAGATGATTTATTCCTACTGGAATACACCGATGAAACACTCTGCTACATGATAACATGTTTTATTCCTACTGGAATACACCAATGAAGCACTCTGCTATGTGAAAATGTGTTTTATTCATACTGGAATACACCGATGAAGCACTCTGCTACATGATCAGGTGTTTTATTCCTAATGGAATACACCGATGAAGCACCCTGCTACATGATCAGGTGCTTTACTCTTACTGGAATACACCGATGAAGCACTCTGCTACACGATCAGGTGTTTTATTCCTACTGGAATACACCAATGAAGCACTCTGCTACATGAACAGGTGTCTTATTCCTACTGGAGTACACCAATGAAGCACTCTGCTACATGAACAGGTGTTTTATTCCTACTGGAATACACAGATGAAGCTCTCTGGAAAATGATCAGGTGTTTTATTCCTACTGGAATACAGCGATGAAGCACTCTGCTACATGATCCGATGTTTTATTCCTACTGGAGGACACTGATGAAGCACTCTGCTACGTGATCAAGTGTTTTTTTTCTGACTGAAATACACAAATGAAGCACTCTGCTACATTATCAGGTGTTTTATTCCTACTGGAATACACAGATGAAACACACTGCTACATGTTCAAGTGTTTTAATCCTACTGGAATTCATCGATGAAGCACTCTGCTACATGATCCAGCATTTTATTCCTACTAGAATACACCGATGAAACACTCTGCTTTATGATCCTGTGTTTTATTCTTACTGGAATACACCTGTAAAGCTCTCTACTACATGATCAGGTGTTTTATTCCTACTGGAATACACTGATGAAGCACTCTGTTACACGATCAGGTGCTTTATTCCTACTGGAATACACCGATGAATCAGTCTGCTACATGATCCAATGTTTTATTCCTACTGGAATACACCAATGAAGCTCTCTACTACATGATCAGGAGTTTTATTCCTACTGAAATAGACTGATGAAGCACTCTGCTACGTGATCAGGTATTTTTTTTCTACTGGACTACACCGATGAAGCACTCTGCTACATTATCAGGTGTTTTATTCCCACTGGAATACAACGATGAAATAATGTGCTACGTGATGAAGTGTTTTATTTCTACTGGAATACACCAATGAAGGTCTCTGCTACATGACCCTGTGTTTTATTCCTACTGGAATACACTCATGAAGCACTCTGGTACTTGATCATGTGTTTTCTTCTTACTGGAATACACCAATGAAGTACTCTGCTACATGATCAAGTATTTTATTCCTACAGGAATACACCGATGAGGCACCTTGTTACACGAACAGGTGTTTTATTCCTATTGGAATACACTGATGTGCTACACAGTCAGGTGTTTTATTCTTACTGGACTACACTGATGAAGCACTCTGCTCCATGATCCTGTGTTTTATTCGTACTGGAATACACCAATGAAGCACTCTGCTACATGATCAGATGTTTTATTTGTACTGGAATACACCGACGAAGCACTCTGCTACATGATCATGTGTTTTATTCCTACCGGAATACACCAATGAAGGTCTCTGCTACATGATCAGGTGTTTTATTGCTACTGGAATACACTGATGTGCTACACTATCAGGTGTTTTATTCCTACTGGACTACACGAGTGAAGCACTCTGCTACATGAACAGGTGTTTTATTCCTACTGGAATACAGTGATGTGCTACACGATCATGTGTTTTATTTCTACTGGAATACACAGATGAAGCATTCTGCTACATTATCAGGTGTTTTATTCCTACTGGAATACACCGATAAAATACTCTGCTACATGATCCGGTGTTTTATTCCTACTGGAATACACCGATGAAGCACTCTGGTACATGACCAGGTGTTTTATTCCTACTGGAATACACAGATGAAACACTCTGCTATGTAATTAGGCATTTATTTCCTACTGGAATACACCAATGAAGCACTCTGCTACATGATCAGGTGTTTTAGTCTTACTGGAATACACAGATGAAGCACTCTGCTGCAATATCCGGTGTTTTATTCCAACTGGAATATACTGATGAAGCACTCCGCTTCATGAACCCATGTTTTATTCCTACTGGAATACACCGATGAAGCACTCTGCTACTCGAACAAGTGTTTTATTCCTACTGGAATACACAGATGAAGCACTGTGCTGCATGATCAGGTATTTTATTCTTACTGGAATACACCGATGAAGCACTCTGCCACACAAACAGGTGTTTTATTCCTGCTGGAATACACCGATGAAGCACTCTGCTACATGATCAGGTGTTTTATTCCTACTGGAATACACCGATGAAGCACTTTGCTACATGATCAGGTGCTTTATTCTTACTGGAATACACCGATGAAGCACTCTGCTACGTGATCAGATGTTTCATTCCTACTGGAATACACTGACAAAGCACTCTGCTACATGATCAGGTATTTTATTCCTACTGGAATACACCAATGAAGCACTCTGCTACATGAACAGGTGTCTTATTCCTACTGGAGTGCACCAATGAAGCACTCTGCTACATGAACAGGTGTTTTATTCTTACGGGAATACACGGATGAAGCTCTCTGGAAAATGATCAGGTGTTTTATTCCTACTGGAATACAGCGATGCAGCACTCTGCTACATGATCCAATGTTTTATTCCTACTGGAGGACACTGATGAAGCACTCTGCTACGTGATCAACTGTTTTTTTTCTGAGTGAAATACACAAATGAAGCACTCTGCTACATGATCAGGTGTTTTATTCCTACTGGAATACACTGATGAAGCACACTGCTACATGTTCAAGTGTTTTAATCCTACTGGAATTCACCGATGAAGCACTCTGCTACATGATCCGGCATTTTATTCCTACTAGACTACACAGATGAAACAATCTGCTTTATGATTCGGTGTTTGATTCCTGCTGGCATACACCAATGAAACACTGTGCTACATGATATGGTGTTTTATTCCTACTGGAATACACCGATGAAGCACTCTGCTACATGATTTGATGTTTTATTCCTACTGAAGTACACCGATGAAGCACTCTGATATGAGATCAAGTGTTTATTCCTACTGCAATGCACCGATGAAGCACTCTGCTACATGATCGAGCATTTTATTCCTACTGGAATGCACCAATGAAGCACTCTGCTACAGCAACAGGTGTTTTATTCCTACTGGAATATATGGATGAAGCACTCTGCTACATGATCCGGTGTTTTATTCCTACTGGAGGACACTGATGAAGCACTGTGCTACGTGATTAGGTGTTTTATTCCTGCTGGAATACACCGATGAAGCACTGTGCTACATGATCAGGTGTTTTATTCCTACTGGAATACACCGATAAAGCATTCTGCTATATGATCAGGTGTTTCATTCCTACTGGAATACACTGACAAAGCACTCTGCTACGTGAACAGATTTTTTATTCCTACTGGAATACACCAATGAAGCACTCTGCTACATGAACATGTGTTTTATTCCTACTGGAGTACACCAATGAAGCACTCTGCTACAGGAACAGGTGTTTTATTCCTACTGGAATACATGGATGAAGCTCTCTGGAACATGATCAGGTGTTTTATTCCGACTGGAATACAGCGATGAAGCACTCTGCTACATGATCCGGTGTTTTATTCCTACTGGAGGACACTGATGAAGCACTCTGCTACGTGATTAGGTGTTTTATTCCTACTGGAATACACCGATGAAGCACTGTGCTACATGATCAGGTGTTTTATTCCTACTGGAATACACCGATGAAGCACTCTGCTACATGAACATGTGTTTTATTCGATCAGGTGTTTTATTCCTACTGGAATACACCGATGAAGCACTCTGCTACATGAACATGTGTTTTATTCCTACTGGAGTACACCAATGAAGCACTCTGCTACAGGAACAGGTGTTTTATTCCTACTGGAATACATGGATGAAGCTCTCTGGAACATGATCAGGTGTTTTATTCCTACTGGAATACAGCGATGAAGCACTCTGCTGCATGATCTGGTGTTTTATTCCTACTGGAGGACACTGATGAATCACTCTGCTATGTGATCAAGTATTTTTTTTCCGACTGAAATACACAAATGAAGCACTCTGCTGCATGATCAGGTGTTTTATTCCTACTGGAATACACCGATGAAGCACTCTGTTACATGATCTGGCATTTTATTTCTGCTGGAGTACACTGATGGAACATTCTGCTACATGACCACTTGTTTTATTCCTACTGGAATACACAGATGAAGCTCTCTGGTACCCAATCAGGTGTTTTATTCCAACTGGAATACACAGATGAAGCACTCTGCTATGTGATCAGGTGTTCTATTCTTATAGAGTACACCGATGAAACATTCTGCTACATGATTCAGTGTTTTATTCATACTGGAATACACCTGTAAAGCTCTCTACTACATGATCAGGTGTTTTATTCCTACTGGAATACACCGATGAAGCACTCTGCTACATGATCCAGTGTTTTATTCCTACTGGAATACACCAATGAAGCTCTCCACTACATGATCAGGAGTTTTATTCCTACTGAAATAGACTGGTGAAGCACTCTGCTACGTGATCAGGCATTTTATTCCCACTGGACTACACTGATGAAGTAATGTGCTATGTGATGAAGTGTTTTATTCCTACTGAAATACATTATTCCTGGAATACACCGATGGAGCACTCTGCTACATGATCAGGTGTTTTATTTCTACTGGAATACACCAATGAAGGTCTCTGCTACATGATCCTGTGTTTTATTCCTACTAGAATACACTGATGAAGCACTCTGCTACTTGATGAGGTGTTTTATTCCTACAGTAATATACAGGTGTTTTCTTCTTACTGGAATACACCGATGAAGCACTCTGCTACATGATCAAGTGGTTTATTCTTACAGGAATACACTGATGAAGCACTCTGTTACATGATCAAGTGTGTTATTCCTACAGGAATACACCGATGAAGCACTCTGCTACATGATCAAGTGGCTTATTCTTACTGGAATACACCGATGAAGCACTCTGCTACATGATCAAGTGGTTTATTCTTACAGGAATACACTGATGAAGCACTCTGTTACATGATCAAGTGTGTTATTCCTACAGGAATACACCGATGAAGCACTCTGCTACACGAACAGGTGTTTTATTCCTATTGGAATACACTGATGTGCTACACAGTCAGGTGTTTTATTCCTACTGGACTGCACTGATGAAGCACTCTGCTACATGATCCTGTGTTTTATTCGTACTGGAATACACCAATGAAGCAGTCTGCTACATGATCAGATGTCTTATTTGTACTGGAATACACCATTGAAGCACTCTGCTACATGATCAGGTGTTTTATTCCTACCGGAATACAACAATGAAGGTCTCTGCTACATGATCCTACTGGAATACACTGATGAAGCACTCTGCTACATGATCAGGTGTTTTATTGCTACTGGAATACACTGATGTGCTACACAATCAGGTGTTTTATTCCTACTGGACTACAAGGGTGAAGCACTCTGCTACATGAACAGGTGTTTTATTCCTACTGGAATACACTGATGTGCTACACGATCAGGTGTTTTATTCCTACTGGAATACACCGATGAAGCACTCTGCTACATGATCAAATGTTTTATTCATACTGGAATACATCAGTGAAGCATTCTGCTACATAATCAGGTGTTTTATTCCTACTAGAGTACACCGATGAAGTAGTCTGCTACATGATCCGGTGTTTTATTCCTACTGGAATACACCGATGAAGCACTCTGGTACATGACCAGGTGTTTTATTCCTACTGGAATACACCGATGAAACGCTCTGCTATGTGATTAGGTGTTTTTTTCCTACTGGAATACACCAATGAAGCACTCTGCTAAATGATCAGGTGTTTTATTCCTACTGGAATATAACAAAGAAGCAATGTGCTACTTGATCAAGTGTTTTATTCCTACTGGAATACACCGATGAAGCAATCTGGTACATGATCAGGTGTTTTATTCCTGCTGGATTACACTGATGAAGCACTCTGCTATATGATCCTGTGTTTCATTTCTACTGGAATATACAGATGAAGCACTGTTGCTACGTGATCAAGAGTTGTATTTATACTGGAATACACCAATGAAGCACTCTGGTACACGATCAGGTGTTTTATTCTTACTGGAATACACCGATGAAGCATTATTCTACAAGATCCGGTGTTTATTCCTACTGGAATATACTGATGAAGCACTCTGCTACTCAAACAGGTGTTTTATTCCTACTGGAATACACAGATGAAGCACTCTGCTACATGATCATGTGTTTTATTCCTACTGGAATACACCGATGAAGCACTCTGCTACATGATCTGGCATTTTATTCCTACTGGAGAACACCAATGAAGTAATGTGCTACATGATCATGTGTTTTATTCCTACTGGAATACACAGATGAAGCACTCTGCTACATGATCATGTGTTTTATTCCTACTGGAATACACCAATGAAGCACTCTGCTACTCCAACAGGTGTTTTATTCCTACTGGAATACACAGATGAAGCACTGTGCTACATAATCAGGTATTTTATTCTTATTGCAATACATCGACGAAGCACTCTGCTACATGAACAGGTGTTTTTTCCCTGCTAGAATACACCGATGAAGTGCTCTGCTACATGATCAGGTGTTTTATTCCTACTGGAATACACAGATGAAGCACTGTGCTACATGATCAGGTATTTTATTTCTACTGGAATACACCGATGAAGCATTCTGCTACATGAACAGGTGTTTTATTCCTACTGGAATCCACCAATGAGGCACTCTGCTACATGATCAACTGGTTTATTCCTACAGGAATACAGTGATGAAGCACTCTGGTACATGATCAGGTGTTTTATTCCTACTGGAATATACAGATGAAGCACTCTGCTAAATGATGCTGTGTTTTATTCCTACTGGAATACACCGCTGAAGCTCTCTGATGCATAACCAGCTATTTTACTCTTACTGGAATACATCGATGAAGAACTCTGCTACATTATCAGGTGTTTTATTCCTACTGGAATACACCGATGAAACAGTGTGCTATGTGATCAGGTGTTTTCTTCTTACTGGAATACACAGATGGAGCACTCTGCTACATGATCAGGTGTTTTATTCCTACTGGAATACACTGATGAAGCACTCTGCTACATGAACAGGTGTTTTATTCCTACTGGAATACTCCGATGAAGCACTGTGCTACGTGATCAGGTTTTTTCTTCTTACTGGAATACACAGATGGAGCAGTCTGCTACATGATCAGGTGTTTTATTCCTACTGGAATACACTGATGAAGCACTCTGCTACATGAACAGGTGTTTTATTCCTACTGGAGTATACCGATGGAGCGCTCTGCTACATGATCAGGTGTTTTACTCGTACTGGTATATTCCGATGAAACACTCTTCTACATTATCAGTTGTTTTATTCCGAATACACCGCACTCTTCTACATTATCAGTTGTTTTATTCCCACTGAAATACACCGATGAAGCTCTCTGGTATGCAATCAGATGTTTTTTTCCTACTGGAATACACCAATGAAGCACTCTGTTACATTTTCAGGTGTTTTATTCCTACTGGAATACAATGATGAAGCGCTCCGCTACATGATCAGGTGCTTTATTCTTACTGGAATACACCAATGAAGCACTCTGCTACATGATCAGGTGTTTTATTCCTACTGGAATAGACCGATGAAGCACTGTGTTACATGATCCGGTGTTTTATTCATTCTGGAATACACCAATGAAGCACTGTGCTACATGATTAGGTATTTTATTCTTACTGGAATACAGCGACGAAGCACTCTGCTACATGATCAGGTGCTTTATTCTTACTGGAATACACCAATGAAGCACTCTGCTACATGATCAGGTGTTTTATTCCTACTGGAATAGACCGATGAAGCACAGTGCTACATGATCCGGTGTTTTATTCATTCTGGAATACACCGATGAAGCACTGTGCTACATGATCAGCAGTTTTATTCCTACTGGAGTACACCAATGTAGCACTCTGCTACACGAACAGGTGTTTTATTCCTACTGGAATCCACCAATGAGGCACTCTGCTACATGATCAACTGGTTTATTCCTACAGGAATACAGTGATGATGCACTCTGGTACATGATCAGGTGTTTTATTCCTACTGGAATATACAGATGAAGCACTCTGCTAAATGATGCAGTGTTTTATTCCTACTGGAATACACCACTGAATCTCTCTGATACATAACCAGTTGTTTTACTCTTACTGGAATACACCGATGAAGAACTCTGCTACATTATCAGGTGTTTTATTCCTACTGGAATACACTGACGAAGCACTCTGCTACGTGATCAGGTGTTTTATTCCTACTGGAATACACTGATGAAACACTCCTCTATATGATCAGTGTTTTATTCCTACTGGAATACACCGATGAAGCACTCTGCAATGTGATCAGATGTTTTATTCCTACTAGAATACACCGATGAAGAACTCTCCTACATTATCAGGTATTTTATTCCTACTGGAATACACCGATGAAACACTCCTCTATATGATCGGTGTTTTATTCCTACTGGAATACACTGATGAAGCACTCTGCAATGTGATCAGATGTTTTTTTCCTACTGGAATACACCGATGAAGCACTGTGCTACGTGATCAGGTGTTTTCTTCTTACTGGAATACACAGATGAAGCACTGTGCTACATGATCAGGTATTTTATTCTTACTGGAATACATCGACGAAGCACTCTGCTACATGAACAGGTGTTTTATTCCTGCTGGAATACACCGATGAAGCGCTCTGCTACAGGATCAGGTGTTTTATTCTTACTGGAATACACAGATGAAGCACTGTGCTACATGATCAGGTATTTTATTCTTACTGGAATACACCGACGAAGCACTCTGCTACATGAACAGGTGTTTTATTCCTACTGGAATACACAGATGAAGCACTGTGCTACACAATCAGGTGTTTTATTCCTACTGGAGTATACAGATGAAGCACTCTGCTAAATGATAAAGGGTTTTATTATGACTGGAATACACCTCTGAAGCTCTCTGCTACATGGCTAGTTGTTTTGCTCTTACTAGAATTCACATTTGAAGCACTCTGCTACATTATCATGTGTTTTATTCCTACTGGAATACACCGATGAAGCACTGTGCTACATGATCAGGTATTTTATTCCTACTGGAATACACCGACGAAGCATTCTGCTACACGAACAGGTGTTTTATTCCAACTGGAATCCACCAGTGAGGCACTCTGCTACATGATCAACTGGTTTATTCCTACAGGAATACAGTGATGAAGCACTCTGGTACATGATCAGGTGTTTTATTCCTACTGGAATATACAGATGAAGCACTCTGCTAAATGATGTGGTATTTTATTCCTACTGGAATACACCCCTGAATCTCTCTTATACATAACCAGTTGTTTTACTCTTACTGGAATACATCGATGAAGAACTCTGCTACATTATCAGGTGTTTTATTCCTACTGGAATACTCTGATGAAGCACTGTGCTACGTGATCAGGTTTTTTCTTCTTACTGGAATACACAGATGGAGCTGTCTGCTACATGATCAGGTGTTTTATTCCTACTGGAATACACTGATGAAGCACTCTGCTACATGAACAGGTGTTTTATTCCTACTGGAGTATACCGATGGAGCGCTCTGCTACATGATCAGGTGTTTTACTCGTACTGGTATATTCCGATGAAACACTCTTCTACATTATCAGTTGTTTTATTCCCACTGAAATACACCGATGAAGCTCTCTGGTATGCAATCAGATGTTTTTTTCCTACTGGAATACACCAATGAAGCACTCTGTTACATTTTCAGGTGTTTTATTCCTACTGGAATACAATGATGAAGCGCTCCGCTACATGATCAGGTGCTTTATTCTTACTGGAATACACCAATGAAGCACTCTGCTACATGATCAGGTGTTTTATTCCTACTGGAATAGACCGATGAAGCACTGTGTTACATGATCCGGTGTTTTATTCATTCTGGAATACACCGATGAAGCACTGTGCTACATGATTAGGTATTTTATTCTTACTGGAATACAGCGACGAAGCACTCTGCTACATGATCAGGTGCTTTATTCTTACTGGAATACACCAATGAAGCACTCTGCTACATGATCAGGTGTTTTATTCCTACTGGAATAGACCGATGAAGCACAGTGCTACATGATCCGGTGTTTTATTCATTCTGGAATACACCGATGAAGCACTGTGCTACATGATCAGCAGTTTTATTCCTACTGGAGTACACCAATGTAGCACTCTGCTACATGAACAGGTGTTTTATTTCTACTGGAATCCACCAATGAGGCACTCTGCTACATGATCAACTGGTTTATTCCTACAGGAATACAGTGATGATGCACTCTGGTACATGATCAGGTGTTTTATTCCTACTGGAATATACAGATGAAGCACTCTGCTAAATGATGCAGTGTTTTATTCCTACTGGAATACACCACTGAATCTCTCTGATACATAACCAGTTGTTTTACTCTTACTGGAATACACCGATGAAGAACTCTGCTACATTATCAGGTGTTTTATTCCTACTGGAATACACTGACAAAGCACTCTGCTACGTGATCAGGTGTTTTATTCCTACTGGAATACACTGATGAAACACTCCTCTATATGATCAGTGTTTTATTCCTACTGGAATACACTGATGAAGCACTCTGCAATGTGATCAGATGTTTTATTCCTACTAGAATACACCGATGAAGAACTCTCCTACATTATCAGGTATTTTATTCCTACTGGAATACACCGATGAAACACTCCTCTATATGATCGGTGTTTTATTCCTACTGGAATACACTGATGAAGCACTCTGCAATGTGATCAGATGTTTTTTTCCTACTGGAATACACCGATGAAGCACTGTGCTACGTGATCAGGTGTTTTCTTCTTACTGGAATACACAGATGAAGCACTGTGCTACATGATCAGGTATTTTATTCTTACTGGAATACATCGATGAAGCACTCTGCTACATGAAGAGGTGTTTTATTCCTGCTGGAATACACCGATGAAGCGCTCTGCTACAGGATCAGGTGTTTTATTCTTACTGGAATACACAGATGAAGCACTGTGCTACATGATCAGGTATTTTATTCTTACTGGAATACACCGACGAAGCACTCTGCTACATGAACAGGTGTTTTATTCCTACTGGAATACACAGATGAAGCACTGTGCTACACAATCAGGTGTTTTATTCCTACTGGAGTATACAGATGAAGCACTCTGCTAAATGATAAAGGGTTTTATTATGACTGGAATACACCTCTGAAGCTCTCTGCTACATGGCTAGTTGTTTTGCTCTTACTAGAATTCACATTTGAAGCACTCTGCTACATTATCATGTGTTTTATTCCTACTGGAATACACCGATGAAGCACTGTGCTACATGATCAGGTATTTTATTCCTACTGGAATACACCGACGAAGCATTCTGCTACACGAACAGGTGTTTTATTCCAACTGGAATCCACCAGTGAGGCACTCTGCTACATGATCAACTGGTTTATTCCTACAGGAATACAGTGATGAAGCACTCTGGTACATGATCAGGTGTTTTATTCCTACTGGAATATACAGATGAAGCACTCTGCTAAATGATGTGGTATTTTATTCCTACTGGAATACACCCCTGAATCTCTCTTATACATAACCAGTTGTTTTACTCTTACTGGAATACATCGATGAAGAACTCTGCTACATTATCAGGTGTTTTTTTTCCTACTGGAATACACCAGTGAAACACTCTGCAATGTGATCAGATGTTTTATTCCTACTGGAATACACCGATGAAGCACTGTGCTACGTGATCAGATGTTTTCTTCTTACTGGAATACACAGATGGAGCAGTCTGCTACATGATCAGGTGTTTTATTCCTACTGGAATACACCGATGAAGCACTCTGCTTCATTATCAGGTGTTTTATTCCTACTGGAATACACTGATGAAGCACTCTGCTACAAGAACAGGTGTTTTATTCATACAGGAGTATACCAATGGAGCGCTCTGCTACATGATCAGGTGTTTTACTCGTACTGGTATACTCAGATGAAACACTCTTCTACATTATCAGTTGATTTATTCCCACTGGAATACACCGATGAAGCTCTCTGGTACGGGATCAGATGTTTTTTTCCTACTGGAATACACAGATGAAGCACTCTGCTACATTTTCAGGTGTTTTATTCCTACTGAAATACAATGATGAAGCGCTCCTCTACATGATCCGGTGTTTTATTCATGCTGGAATACACAGATGAAGCACTGTGCTACATGATCAGGTATTTTATTCTTACTGGAATACACCAAAGAAGCACTCTGATGCATGAACAGGTGTTTTATTCCTACTGGAATACACCGATGAAGCACTCTGCTACATGATCTGGTGTTTTATTCATACTGGAATACACTGATGAAGCACTGTGCTACATGATCAGGTATTTTATTCTTACTGGAATACACCGATGAAGCACTCTGCTACGTGATCAGATCTTTTATTCCTACTGAAATACGCAGATGAAGCACTGTGCTACGTGATCAGGTGTTTTATTTCTACTGGAATACACCAATGAAGCACTCTGCTATATGATCCGGCATTTTATTCCTTCTGGAGTACACTGAGGAAGTAATGTGCTACATGGTCAGGTGTTTTATTCCTAATGGAGTACACCACTAAAGCACTCTGGTACATGATCAAGTGTTTTATTCCTACATGAGTACACTGATGCAGCACTCTGCTACATGATCAGGTGTTTTATTCCTACTGGAGTACACCGATGAAGCACTCTGCTATGCAATCAGGTGTTTTACTCTTACTGGAATACTCCGATGAAGCACTCTGCTACATTATCAGGTGTTTTATTTCTACTGGAATATACCAACGAAGTACTCTGGTACATGAACAGGTGTTTTATTCTTACTGGAATACACCGATGAAGCACTCTGCTACATGATAAGGTGTTTTATTTCTACTGGAGGACACTGATGAAGCGCTCTGCTACGTGATCAGGTGTTTTATTCCTACTGGAATACATCCAGTATTTTATTCCTACTGGAATACACCGATGAAGCTCTCTGCTACATGATAAGGTGTTTTATTCCTACTGGAATTCACCGATGAATTCTGTTCATTGCTAGACAGGGGCCCAGCTAGACAGGGGCCCAGAGAAGTATTGGGAAGAAATATCCTGGGAATTGTTATGGCTAGGCTTGCATAGGCCCTAAGGCCGATAGCCTAGTACCAACCTATGAAGCACTGGTCTATGTGATCAGGTATTTTATTCTTACTGGAATACACCGATGAAGCACTGTGCTATGCGATCAGGTGTTTTACTCCTACTGGAATACACCAATGAGGCACTCTGGTACACAATCAGGTATTTTACTCCTACTGGAATATACAGATGAAGAACTCTGCTACATAATCAGATGTTTTATTCTTACTGGAATACACCAACGAAGCACTCTGCTACATGATCAGGTATTTTATTCCTTGATCTGCCATTTTAGTCCTACTGGAATATACAGATGAAGCACTCTGCTACATGATCAGGTGTTTTATTCCTACTGGAATACGCCGATGAAGCACTGTGCTACGTGATCAAGTGTTTTATTCCTACTGGAATATACAGTTGAAGCACTCTGCTACATGACCAGGTGTTTTATACATACTGGAATACACTGATGAAGCACTCTGCTACATGATCCGGTGTTTTATTCCTAGTGGAATACACTGATGAAGCACTCTGCTACATGATCAGGTGTTTTATTCCTACTGGAATACACTGATGAAGCACTGTGCTACGTGATCAAGTGTTTTATTCCTACTGGAATACAGCGATGAAGCTCTCTGGTACATGATTAGGTGTTTTATTCTTACTGGAATACATCAATGAAGCACTCTGCTACATGATCCAGTATTTTATTCCTACTGGAATGTACTGATGAAGCTCTCTGGTACACGATCAGGTGTATTATTCTTACTGGAATACATCAATGAAGCACTCTGCTACATGATCCAGTATTTTATTCCTACTGGAATACACCGATGAAGCACTCTGCTACATGATGAGGTGTTTTATTCCTACTGGTGATGAAGTACTGTTCTACGTGATCAGGTGTATTCCTTAACTTTCTGTGTTTTACAAAATGGAGGTAATGTGACTGTAATGTTAGCAGGTATTCATGTAAAATAAATGTCGTTTGTTTGTAGGTGGAGTAATATTAACTATAAATGCCGTTTGCTTGTAGGTGGAGTAATATTAACTATAAATGTTGTTTGCTTGTAGGTGGAGTAATATTAACTATAAATGTCGTTTGCTTGTAGGTGGAGTAATATTAACTATAAATGTCATTTGCCTGTAGGTGGAGTAATATTAACTGTAAATGCCGTTTGCCTGTAGGTGGAGTAATATTAACTATAAATGTCGTTTGCCTGTAGGTGGAGTAATATTAACTATAAATGTCGTTTGCCTGTAGGTGGAGTAATATTAACTATAAATGTCGTTTGCCTGTTGGTGGAGTAATATTAACTATAAATGTCGTTTGCCTGTAGGTGGAGTAATATTAACTATAAATGTCATTTGCCTGTAGGTGGAGTAATATTAACTATAAATGTCGTTTGCCTGTAGGTGGAGTAATATTAACTATAAATGTCGTTTGCTTGTAGGTGGAGTAATATTAACTATAAATGTCGTTTGCTTGTAGGTGGAGTAATATTAACTATAAATGTCATTTGCTTGTAGGTGGAGTAATATTAACTATAAATGTCGTTTGCTTGTAGGTGGAGTAATATTAACTATAAATGTCGTTTGCTTGTAGGTGGAGTAATATTAACTATAAATGTCGTTTGCTTGTAGGTGGAGCAATATTAACTATAAATGTCATTTGCTTGTAGGTGGAGTAATATTAACTATAAATGTCATTTGCTTGTAGGTGGAGTAATATTAACTTTAGCTACCTGTGTAATAATGTACCGTGTACTGAGTAATAATGTACCGTGTAACACCGGCTTGCATTCCAAACAGATTTAGCAGCATTACTGTTCTTTTAATCGTGAAGATGTCTTTAAGTGCTCTGACACTCTAATCTATACAGCTTGTCTTTTGAAGTCCTGTCAGAGGAAATATTACACAATAACTTATCCAAGGAATAGAAATACTTATTGTTTTTATATAAGCAGTAAAGTACATCTTTTTGTCATTGGTCCATTCATGGCTGAAAAAGATATATTCTTCATGTATATCCCTCAGAGCCACATGCTCCTGAGATCTAAACCTGGTCATCACAATAAACAAAACATGCTGGAGGGATAGGTTCCTGACCCAGAGACTCCCCGGACTCTGGAATAGACTGCCCATACATGTCAAGCAGAGCGCCTCTTTGGCCCTCTTCAAAAGGAACCTTGAAATTTGGATTGGAGAAAAGAAATTCACCCCAGGGATCACATCAGTCACCCTGCTAGACAGGGGTCCAGGGAAGTAAATAGTGTGGGAAGAAATAGCCAGGGAATTGTTATGGCTAGGCTTGTATAGGCCCTAGGGCCTTGTACCAACCTATGAACCTATATGGTTGGAAAAACATTGCTAAATCTATAAATAAAAAGGTGTAGTGTCCTTTGTAACAGAAATCTGATAAGTATGACACTCAGTATTTATGCATGCATGCATGCATGCAGTGTTATTGACATAACATACATGTATATATGCAGTGCTGCAGACATAAAACACATGTATGCATGCAGTGCTGGATACATAAAACAAATGTATGTATGCATGCATTCAGTGCTGGAGACATAAAAACACGTTTGTATACAGTGCTGAAGTTATAAAACACGCATATTCTGACATACTGCACATACGAATGCAGTGCTATAGACATAAAACATGCATGTGTACATGAACTGCTGCAGATGTGAAACACACTTCTATGCATGTACTGCTGTAGACCTACAACACACATGTATGCAGTGCTGTAAACATAAAACACATTTATGCATGCACTCCTGCAGACGTACATGTATACATTGCTGAAGAAATAAAGCACACACACATTTATAAATGTACTGTTGCAGGCATACAACATACTTATGTAGGCAGTGCCGACATACAACATACATATATATGCCTTCACTGCTACAGACATAGAAAGTATTTATGTATGCACTGCTGTAACCATACAACACCCATGCATGCATGCATGCATGCACTGTTCCATTGATAAACATATAGATATGCTTGCAGTGCTGTAGAAACTGAATGCGTATTATGTTTGAGACTTAAGTAAGCACTGCTAATGTAGTTCTAACAGCTTTCTGTAATCATGACACTCATACCTCTCAACTGACCAGATTTACATAGAATGTCCAGATTTTTGCCTCATGTGTTTGGCCTTTTCCTCCTTATATTTATGGTTTTCTGGCAAATCATTGAGGATTGAAGTCACTAAATAATAAGAGATATTTGCATTTCACAAAATGCATGCTAACACAAAACCTATCATTCTTTCAATGTAATAAATTTATAGGAGCAATATTTACAATTTGTTCCTATTTTTAGGCCTTTGTCTCCCCATTTCTATGGGCTTTGCTCAGATTTATTGTGCTAAGAGTTTGAGAGGTATGATGCCATTCGCATGTCATAAGTTAATAAAAAAATAAGTACTTTCATCTCATAAAGGTATTATTTTCAGAGCATCAGGTTTAGGGGCAAACATAGCAGGAGAAATTATACCAGAGAGAACATTTGGCTAGGTTTGAAGTATTCTGCAGAACAGTCTTTGAGTTTGTCAAAGAGCAGTGCTTAACAAGCTCAACTGCATTACTGTTAGAACATTAAATGTTTAGTTAAGGTGTGTCCAGAATCGATACTTCAACCTAATGAGACTAGACAGATCATCATTTTCAGCACAGCTGGAACCACAGATTGTGTGTATGTGTGTCAAGAATCAGTTCTTCTGTATCAGCTCTTCATCATATTAGTGCAACATAAAATATACTGCTGTCCAGGCTGCTAAAAGCTCTGACATGGTGTTGATGCTTGTTTCAAGTAGAGCCAAGTGGAACGGCCTGTGAACATGATGTTTGGATTCGATAAGAATGAGAAGCCTATTCTTACCATGCTTGGTGTCCTGGATGTCTCGCTTCTCAGACTGAGGGAATTATTAACAGTATATCCATCACTCACGACTCCTTATTGGCAAGACATTGCCCTTTGTGACTTTCAGCTGTCATGTAGTACTCCTGCTTGTGTTGTGATAGTGCTGTCTGCTTTTCAGGGATCAGTACTTCCCTGCAAACAGAACTAGTGTATATGCTTGTGTTTATTTATTTGTTTTGGATGATTCTAAGATTTTAAGAATGTTTAACGTCAGTGACCAGTGTCTGCTTTATCATGTTATCACTGAATGACACATTGGCTTGTGCTTCACAATAGGATGTTTCTGGCAGGATGTGTGGATGTGCCATTTGCAAAATTAAAGAGAATATCCTTCTGTCCAATAGTGCTTTATCATGACTGTGACCTGTATACTTTGTGCACTAAGCAAAATAAATATGTCTCAACACTTTGTGACTTAAGTGGTAAAATGCAAGAAAAATAGGAGAGACCATTAAACTGCTGAATTGCTGCATTACAAATATATGCATTTTCTTACCTAATCATAAAGAAAAAAATATGACAGCTAATCTTATGTTGTTAAATGCAGTAGAAAATCTTCTATTTCATCTTGTACAAAGTACATAATTTCATTTAAAATATACTTTATTTCATACTATGCTTTCTTGAAACGAAACATCTTATTTTTTCACATTAATGATATAATGTTTACTTATGGGGAATACAGGAATCATGATCAGCTCTATAATAAGATTCATATTATTGTGCTAGGATTGTGATTAAAGCAGGTGAGCTGCAAGCTAGTGAGAGAAATGTGGTGAAACAGAATATGTTTGGAAAAAGTTTGCATCAAACTGTTAAGATTAAAATATGGTATAAGGAAAGAGAGGAAAATAAATTAAGACAACAGGAATGAGAGAAAAATAAATTGACACGTGTAAAGAAAGATAATGACTGCTATTTGGAGAGTCATTGATAAGGCGATGATCAAAGTAATGTAATATTTGTGAAGTAAAGTATGATGCTGGAAAGTAAAGAGAGGTCTGAGAAAATCGAGACTCTTATTCATATTACTTGTTATCTGATAAGTTAAGCGCACATCCACATGGAAGATGGAGCAAAGGTGGCAGCTATCTAGGGCAGTAGCTCAGGTTGTGGCTGCCTCTGTAGAGAAATGTGCTGATTGGGCCCTGCAAGCACACTCTGAAATCACTTTTGCTGGGCATCCGTATGCATAATTGGATGCTGAAATGATTTTCCTACAATGAATATATTAGCATCTGTGTCAAGGAGATGCATAGTTCTCGTTGCATCAAAGGAGTTATTATATTGAAACTTAACAGCTCTTTGCATGGTGTACATTTATTGTCCTCAATTCTGTAAGACTTTTTTTTGTCTTCATTGTGTTGCAGGGTTTGTTTGTGGGATTGTCTGGAGTGACAGGTGACCTAGCTACAGTTCTGACCATGAATGATATCAGTTAACAAGCAAGACCTAGGCAACCATTAGCTACCTAAACAAAACCACTTGTACGTTGTGTCGTTCTGAAGGCGGTTGTCTTCAGAACCAAAGTTCCTCTGAAGATTGGAGGGATGTTAATATACAAAGCTTTTTTTTACTTTAACTGCTAAATCAATTACTTATTAAAAAGCATCATAAATCTGATTTATGTAGATCTCACAAAGGCATTTGTCACCATCCCACATGCAGGTATTAAAGATAAACTCTCCCAGCTAAATATAAATCCCCACGCAACTCACTGGATAGTAACTTGGCTCAGAAATGGAGCCCTGGAAATTAGGATGGGCTGCTTTACCTCCTCCAAAAAACATGTCACTAGTGGTGTACCCTAGGGTTCAGTCATTGGGCTATTCCTGTTTGGCATTTGGTTCTCAGAGGTCAAAATACATATTAAGGGATCATGGATGACCAATTTTGCAGGCAGCTGTAAAGTTGGTATTATCATAAATGCTCCAAAGGACAAAAAAAAAATCTACCAAGAGGGCCAAACTAACAGGCAGTGTCAAAACCATAGACAAAAACTAAATACGAAGAGGTGTACAGTCATATCCCTTGGCAAACATGACTTCCCTTGTAAGTATCACATTGACAACACCCCCCCCCTCCCTAAAAGTTTATCCCATACGCAGGGATCTGGGAACCCATTTGTCAAAAAACTGTCCTTTGACCACAGCATGTCCAGTATTGAAATGAAGTCCTTTTTATTACACAGCTTCTATCTAAAGGTATGGGGTCCAGGTCCATGAGTGTAATCATTCCACTGTACTCCATTCTCATCAGGGCATTCATTCATTGAATATAATTCCCCATACAGTATGCTCATGACTAAACGCATCACAACTGAAATGTTGTTGCAGCAGTGGGATCACCACCGTATGTTTAGTGCTATTCTCCTGGCAGCCTGCTAAATTATCAGGTCCCATAGAGGATACTTTTTTCTGTTTTAGAGAATATTTTTAACAAATATTATTTTGTGATGACAGGGCCTTTGAGATCCTTAGGTATATGTGGGCTTTATATTGATGTCGCCATGGTGAAATTTCAATGAATTTGTCAGCTAATATATTTGTGATATCCAGTGGATCAGGGTATGCAGTACCATTATGAATAAGTTCAGAATAGTGTTGGGTGTTATTTCATAACTTTTTCACATAACTGCGAAGAAATTGTAATTATCCTTAACTTACAATGCCAGCTGCCAGCCTAATTTTGTGGGAAGCCATTTCTTTTCTGATGGTATTTTTCAGTACCTTGGATAATCTCTTCATGTTGACCTTGATTTTGTGGGTCTTTAGTTGTATTATATCTTGTAATTAGCTTTTTCCTTGTATTGTATTGTTGATTTTTGCATGTGGACCACCATACAGGTTTGCTGTTTTTATTCCCATTTATTTAATTGTATATTTAGCGTTAATAGGGACTGACGAATTTATGCAGCTGTCTATGGGAGCATGCAATTTATTTCGACAGCTACTAGTCCTGTTAATATTTTGGGGGTTACAGTTATAAAATTATACTTGAACTTTAACATTTTGGGGGTTACAGTTATATAATCATACTTGAACTTTGAGGCTTCATGATAGAATTGTACAAAGTTGGTAGCTGTGAAGTCTTTGAATACTGAAATAGTTGCATCTGCTGCTTTAGGGTTTGGGTTAAGAATTTGTGGTCAGATGCGACAGGTGATTCCCTTTAAAACAACCAGTTACCATAATGTCGACTTGCAGAACAGCAAGACGAAAACTACAAAACTTTACATTAATGAACGTTCACATCATTGTAAGTTTTTACTGTGAAAGGAGGCAGTTGGCCAAGGAAGTGACCTTTGCTCTTTTCTCCACTGTAGTGCAATCTCAGAGTTGGTATATTTAGTTAAGGGGGTGGGGGGCAAAGTCCCCCACTTGGGTGGGTTTTATTTGCTTCAGTTTATTTTTTATTTCCTGTTGACCAACTGCCTTCTTTCATGGTGAAAACTTACGATGATGTGAACATCTGTTAATGTAATTTTATGGTTTTCTTCTCGCTGTTCTGTAAGTCAATGTTATGGTAATTCACTGTTTTAAAGTAGATCCATGTTAGGAGAAAGGTGTACCAGTGGGATAGTGCATATAGGTACTGTAGTTGTAAGCAGAAGCATGGCTAGGGTGGGGCAAAGGGAGCAGCCACACCAGGTGTAAGATGTTTGGGAGATCCATTTTTTATTACTTTTTTTTTTTTTGCTATCATGTAGAGTGTGGCTGCATTAAAGCAAGAAATGGACATCATGGTGCCCTTTCTTACAGGAGGGAAAGGATCAATGCCAGAATGGAGAAGAGACTTTTGTTTTTTCTCCTCAAGTTAGTGGTGACTGGTGCCCATTCGGCCTCAAATGAGTTAGCTATAGCTCTGTTTATAAGGACCACATTCAGAAATAAGGAACCATTTAACTAAATATAAGTGCTACCAACTAAGCTGAATAAGTATGAATACTTACATGTAGCTCAGATGTGGTTCTCCAACTCTCATCTCTTACTAAACCCCAATAAAAGCAAAGCTAATCCTGATTGCATATAAATCACCAAGTGTCAAAAAGGCCAATTTACTATAATGTCTCCTAATAATAATATTTATTTTTTATTTATCTATTTGGCATTTGTTGACCTGGTTAGCCCGACTGTGCAGCAGCCCTTTTTCAGTGGAGGCCCGAGGAGAAACGCTCTAATAGTACAAGTAACAAAAGTAATCATATGGCAGATTATTACAAGTGAGAGAGTTATAACTAAACTAAACAGTTTAGTTATAAAAAATATGTCAAAGAATAAAATAAAACAACATGCTAAAAATGGTCAATAAATTGAACATAATAGAGGACAGAGTTACATACAATAATAATAATAATAATACTAAAAATGGTCACAAGTTTGCAAAACAAAGAGAACAAATTATAAATATAGAATGTATACAGGAGATTATACCAAGGCAAAAGCCAATTTCCAAGACTACAGCACTGAAAGCTGAAGTACTACTATTAGTAGAGTTTTAAGAAGCAGAAGGGGGAGGGGGATGGTTGCTGCAGTAGTATTGGGGGAGGGGAAGGTAGTTTATAGAAATAGCACCACATTCCGAATTTCCAGGAGTAACTATTGATAAAAACATGAAATTTAACATTCACGCAAAAGAAGTACTCAGAAAACACATCAAAAACTTGTCCCACTCTATAGAATTAAGCCCAACCTAACTGATGATGCAAGAAAACCTATTTCTTCCACCTACTAACTTCCAAACCTTCTCTATGGAGCTAAAATCCTCATGAACGTGCTATCCTCTCAATCTCACTTACTTGAGCAGTGCTATTACAAAGTAGCAAAATGTGTTCCTAACCTGCTCTACAGGTCTCATCAGTCACTGCTGAGCCCTAAACTACTTCACTAGAAAGAGCTCTCCAACCATTTTGCTTTATCTCAGCTTGATAACACTCATACCCTTATTTACTCCCATGAAAATGGCCAAGCCTTGTCCAGCAGTATATACCCAGTTAATGCCTTCACTCAGAGGACAAGCATCTACTCTAAGTAACCAGATCAGATCTAACCACATATAGGTAGCTACTAGGCTATTGGCCCTAGGGCCTATATAAGCCTAGCCAAATGACACCCTGGCTTTTGCCACCCAAGAAAATTATTTTCCTGTACCCCTGTCAAGCAGAGCCACAGAGGTGATCCCCGGGGTGAATTTCCTACCTCCCATCCAATCATCAAGATTTTTCTTGAAGAGTGCTAACGAGGAGCTTTGTTTGATATAGATAGGTAGTTTGTTCCAGAGTATGGGAAGTCTATGGGACAGGAATCTATCCCTCCAGCATGTTCTCTTTATTGTTTTGACAAGGTTTAGGTCCCTAGAGCATGTAGCTTGGAGGGGATTGGGACTTCTTTAAGTGGAGCATGTCCAACAGCTCTGGGTTTGACACAGCTTTTTATGTTAGGCAGAGATCGCCTCTGAGTAGGTGATATGTGACAGAGTAAAGATGGAGTTTTTTGAGATGGTCTGCGTAGGGCATCTGTTTGAGGCCGGTAATCCTCTTTGTGAGGTATTTCTGTGGCCTTTCCAGTTGCAGTAGATGTCTTGTGAGGTGCATACCAAAAGGGGCATTGTACTCTATAATGGGTCTAATGAGTGATGAGTAGAGGGGAACAATGACCTCTTTTTTTCTGGACGAGAAAACTTTTGTGATTAGATGTGTCACGTAGAAGGATTTCCTGATTACTGTGGCAATGTGATTATCAAAGGAGAGACTACTGTCCACCTGTGTCCCAAGGTCTCTTATCACACTTTTGGTGTTAAGTAGACTACCACCTATGTGGTAGTTCATGGGTATAGAGTTTTTTACCAAAAGGGATGACAGTACACTTTTTGGCCTTGAGTTTGAGGCCATGACTTTGACACCAGGCATCTGTCTCAGTGAGGTCCTTTTTTAGGATGTCCACAGCATTAGGAGTTTTGATTATGGCTCCTAGTTTGCAGTCATCTGTGAGCTTTGTTAGCCAAAGACCTTCTGTGTTAGCCTGTACTTCAGAGAAGTAGATAGCAAACAGGAGAGGACCCAGGACTGAACCCTGTGGTACTCCACTTGTCACTGGTCTGAAGTTGGATTTAGAGTCTGCTACTTTCACAGTGTAGATTCTGTCAGTGAGCCAGTTGGCAACCCATCTTATGACATAGGGATGTATACCTAGTTTAGTAAGTTTATCTATAATTCCAGAGTGGGGGATGGTGTTGAAAGCCTTGGCGAGATAGGCTGTGTGAACCACCTTACCCTCATCTACGGCTTTGGTGACCGCTTCAAAGAAATCTATCAGGTTTAGGAGACATGATCTGCCTTTTACAAATCCAAACAGGGCAGGGTCCAGAGTTTGGAGATTACCAATGGAAATGTTTATAAGTTCTATGATGATATGTTCCATAGCCTTGCAGACCAGGCTTGTCAGGCTAATGGGGCGGTAGTTCCCGGGGTCCTTGCTGTCTCCCCCTTTGTGGAGTGGGATAACCGTTGCTGTGTGCCATTCAGTGGGCACAAAGCCTGAGGTGAGGCTATGATTGAACATGGTACTTAGGTGGGGTGCTAGTTCATTCTGTAGTTCATGTAGAACGTAGCCTGGGATGTTGTCAGGTCCTATGGATGCTGTGTTCTTGGCTTTGGAGAGTGTGTTTTTTACTTGTGCAGCTGTGATTACAGGAACTTTGCATTCTTCCGGTATAGAGATGGGCCCTTTAGGGGATGAGAGAGGGGTAAAGTTAGCACTGAACCTATCTGCCAGGATGTAGGCAATATCAGTTGGTTCTGTATATTTAATGCCATTGTGCTATAACTCAGAGCAGATCTGAGTATTGCCATTGAGATTCTTGACATAGCTATAGAATGCTTTGTGGTTGTCTTTAGAATCAGTGGCACATAGCAGGTGATTTCCTACTGTCGTCCCTTCCACTCTCCATAAGACATCAAATCAAGGCTAAAACATTTAAAAATCAACTCAAACAACCCATGAAGGAGGACTGGTCATGTTCTAGCCCTGGTTAATGTATCCAACATTTAACACACCCTATCTAACTTCCCCTTACTCTCCTCTGTCCCTTCTCAGCCCTCTCTGCTTATTCTCTCCTCCATATATTTACCACCTCCTGTCTCTCTCTCTCTGTCTGTCTCTCTCTGCTGCCACCTCCCCATATCCTGTCTCAGTCTGATGTCATGTGTCCATCTCCTGTCTCTTTCTGCTGTCACCTCCTCACCTCCTGTTTCTCTGCTGTCACATCCTCACCTCCTGTCTCACTCTGCTGACACAACCCATCTCCTGTCTCTCTTTGCTGTCATCTCCTCATCTCATATCTCTCTCTGCTGTCATGTCCTCACCTCCTGTCTCACTCTGCTGTCACATCCTAATTTCCTGTCTCTGTTTGCTGTCACCTCATCTCCTATCTCTTTGCTGTCATACCATCACTTCCTGTCTTGCTCTGCTGTCATGCCCCCACCTCCTATCTCACTCTGCTGTCACATCTTCATCTCCTGTCTCTCTTTGCTGTCACATCTCCTGTCTCTCTGCTGTCACACCATCACCTCCTATCTCTCTCTGCTGTCACATTCCCACCTCCTGTCTTACTCTGCTGTCACCTCCCCATTTCCTGTCTGTCTCTGCTGTCACCTCACCATCTCCTGTCTCCCTCTGCTGTCACATTCCCAACTCCTGTCTCTGTCTGCTGTCACCTCCTCAGCTCCTGTCTCTCTTTGCTGTCACCTCCTCCGTCTCTCTCTTTCTCTGCTGTTACCTCCCCATCTTCTATCTCTCTCCAATGTCCCATTCCTACCTCCTGTCTCACTCTGCTGTTCCTTCTCCATATCCCCACCTTGACCATCTCCACTGTTAATTAATTAAACCAAACTGAATTAAAACACTGCCATTCAATTTATTTTTACTGGTTCTGTTAAATTGACTCTTTATGTTCAATGCATGTATAATTTCTGTCAAGAATGTATCTTGTGGTTTGTATTGTTTGATTATTTTTAGCTTTTATTCCCAGGCCTCTGCTGGAAAAGAGATGTTTGCTGAACCCGTCTATCCAGGTCTGTTTTAGATTGTGTCCCAAACTGAAGGGATCAGAGTGGCCCAGGGTCAAGGTTTGGTGCCAGCTGCCAGGGGAACATCTACATGCTATTTGATCTCTAGCACTGGGGGTCAGCACTCATAAAGCATATTGTTGTCAGAGGATTTTCTCTATGAGCCTATGTTGTGGTGAGTACCACATAACTTCTGTTATGTATTAGCTGCAAATGACTTGGAGTCAGAAGAGATGTACAAAATGTTGGGAGTGGAGAGCACAATTAAAGGCAGAGAAGTCAGTTGGGAGGTATTGTGAGGGTGCATTTCTATGTGTAGGATCAGGATAGACTAGAACAGCCTTCTTGAGAAAGAGTAGAGAGAGACAAGAGAGAAATTTATAGAATTCAAAAATTATAGCCTCGGAAATCAGCACTTCTGGTTAAGGTGAAATCATATTTGTTAAAGAGAAAATGTAACTTATATCTATGGTATTGTAATTGACAGACAACCTTTGTCATAAGTTCATAGGTAAATACTAGGCAATTGGTTTGTAGACCATTTCAAGCATAGCCAAAAAACCCTATTCAAAATGTCCCACTAGCCAAAAGGAGAGTAAGACAAGATAGACTGGGAGATAATTTGAGGCCACCCATCCAATTATGTCAATTTACGTTGAAGGTGGCAAGGATGGGAGATAATTTGTGGCCACCCATCCAATTATTTAGGTTTACATTGAAGGTTGCAAGGATTCTACTATGCTTGACATATACTGGAAGTTTCCCTCTCAGAGGTGAAGGATAAATTGAGATGATTTTGTTCCTTTAACTGCGTATTTCATGTACTATTACGTCTATGAAGGAACTGGAGATTATGGCACGAAAGGCTAGACATAGATCTCCACACTGGACTCTATAAGAGAATGAGTTCAGAGAAAGGGCAGATGGTCAGTCTCTCCTGATAACTAATATTTCTGAGGCCCCAGATCTTTTTAGTTATGAATCTCTGAGGTCTCTCAAGTTGTTCATATGTTTAGATAAATGCATGCTAAAACGTGCATTATATTCAATAATGGGTGTGTTAAGATATGAGTAAAGGGGAAATAAGTCTTTGTTGGATCCTGGATGAATTCCTTTGGAAATTAGTTGGACCAGATAAAAGGCTTTTCAAACTATTGTGGATACATAACGGTCAAGTGGTTCTTCCTTTCTGGCATATTTTTAGTTTCTGTACCTTCTCAAAAATCCATTTCACTGTAAACCTGCACAACAGAGGCATCTTGGATGTGCAGGTTTTTGGTGTAATATCTCTGGCAATGTCTGAAGCACATGTCAAGGCTGTATGCATTGTCCTGATCTGTCAATACTTATTGTTAAGTATTGAAAATATGTTTAATGACCACACTGCAGCCTGCTTCTTTTATTTTTACCATAAGTTGTCTGATTTAACAGTTCTGTAAAAAATGAGAGACAGAAAAGGGAAGATAGATAAACATCACACAATCTCAAGTGGAAGACACAGTAACTAGCTTCAGATTTAAGAGTAAGCTCTGCACCATTAGATAGCCATTTTATGACCTCAAACTCCATTCAGGGACTTCATCTCTGAGCAAACAAGAACAATATCTCTGAAGAAGGAAAAAAGGATTTAGAAAGTTTGTTTATACTAGGAAAAAGAAAGTGGGCCATGGACTTTTACCTACAATAAAATTCCACTATATATTAGCCAGCTTGAACTCATCTTACTTCAGATTCCTTAAAGCTATTTTTCAGTCCACATCAGTACAGGAAAAGGTACAATTTTGCAAAGTGCAGAACATTATGTGAATAGTAGAACCAGAAAAAAAAACATTTAAAAATCAAATTTTATCAGAAATCCATTTTATCAAACATTGCAATAGTAGAAAAAGAGGCAACTATCTGTTCATGGTTGTGCAGTATATTCTGTCTGCAAGCAACACCACCAGATATTAGGTAAAACAGACAATAAGAGAAAGAATAAAAGAAAAATATCACTAGTATTCATGCCATAAAGGGAAAGCATTCAGCAAATACCATACTAACTGTAATGCCCGTCCACTGGCCCAGTAATCAAGGAATCTCAATCCTCACCACTAGCACCAGTGAGGGGTATGCACATTGGGAAGGATAACAAGTACATGCACAGTACAAGTACAATTTAACACCAGTGAGGGGCGTGCACATTGGGAAGGATAACAAGTACACACACAGTAAAGTACAATTTAACACCAGTGAGGGGCGTGCACATTGGGAAGGATAACAAGTACACAGACAGTAAAGTACAATTTAACACCAGTGAGGGGCGTGCACATTGGGAAGGATAACAAGTACACACACAGTAAAGTACAATTTAACACCAGTGATGGGCGTGCACATTGGGAAGGATAACAAGTACACACACAGTAAAGTACAATTTAACACCAGTGAGGGGTGTGCACATTGGGAAGGATAACAAGTAAACACAGTAAAGTACAATTTAACACCAATGAGGGGCGTGCGCATTGGGAAGGATAACAAGTACACACACAGTAAAGTACAATTTAACACCAGTGAGGGGCGTGCACATTGGGAAGGATAACAAGTACACACACAGTAAAGTACAATTTAACACCAGTGAGGGGCATGCACATTGGGAAGGATAACAAGTACACACACAGTAAATTACAATTTAATACCAGTGAGGGGCGTCCACATTGGGAAGGATAACAAGTACACACACAGTAAAGTACAATTTAATACCAGTGAGGGGAGTGCACATTGGGAAGGATAACAAGTACATGCACAGTAAAAGTACAATTTAACACCAGTGAGGGGCGTGTTCATTGGGAAGGATATCAAGTACACACACAGTAAAGTACAATTTAACACCAGTGAGGGGCGTGCACATTGGGAAGGATAACAAGTACACACACACAGTAAAGTACAATTTAACACCAGTGAGGGGCGTGCACATTGGGAAGGATAACAAGTACACACACGGTAAAGTACAATTTAACACCAGTGAGGGGCGTGCACATTGGGAAGGATAACAAGTACACACACAGTAAAGTACAATTTAACACCAGTGAAGGGCGTGCACATTGGGAAGGATAACAAGTACACACACAGTAAAGTACAATTTAACACCAGTGAGGGGGTGCACATTGGGAAGGATAACAAGTACACACACAGTAAAGTACAATTTAACACCAGTGAGGGGCGTGCACATTGGGAAGGATAACAAGTACACACACAGTAAAGTACAATTTAACACCAGTGAGGGGCGTGCACATTGGGAAGGATAACAAGTACACACACAGTAAAGTACAATTTAACACCAGTGAGAGGTGTGCACATTGGGAAGGATAACAAGTACACACACAGTAAAGTACAATTTAACACCAGTGAGGGGCGTGCACAGTGGGAAGGATAACAAGTACACACACAGTAAAGTACAATTTAACACCAGTGAGGGGCATGCACATTGGGAAGGATAACAAGTACACACAAAGTAAAGTACAATTTAACACCAGTGAGGGGCGTGCACATTGGGAAGGATAACAAGTATACACACAGTAAAGTACAATTTAACACCAGTGAGGGGCATGCACATTGGGAAGGATAACAAGTACACACACAGTAAAGTACAATTTAACACCAGTGAGGGGTGCACATTGGGAAGGATAACAAGTACACACACAGTAAAGTACAATTTAACACCAGTGAGGGGCGTGCACATTGGGAAGGATAACAAGTGCACACACAGTAAAGTACAATTTAACACCAGTGAGGGGCATGCACATTGGGAAGGATAACAAGTACACACACAGTAAAGTACAATTTAACACCAGTGAGGGGCGTGCACAGTGGGAAGGATAACAAGTACACACAGTAAAGTACAATTTAACACCAGTGAGGGGAGTGCACAGTGGGAAGGATAACAAGTACACACACAGTAAAGTGCAATTTAACACCAGTGAGGGGCGTGCACATTGGGAAGGATAACAAGTACACACAAAGTAAAGTACAATTTAACACCAGTGAGGGGCGTGCACATTGGGAAGGATAACAAGTACACACACAGTAAAGTACAATTTAACACCAGTGAGGGGTGTGCACATTGGGAAGGATAACAAGTACACACACAGTAAAGTACAATTTAACACCAGTGAGGGGCGTGCACATTGGGAAGGATAACAAGTACACACCCAGTGAAGTACAATTTAACACCAGTGAGGGGCGTCCATATTGGGAAGGATAACAAGTACACACCCAGTGAAGTACAATTTAACACCAGTGAGTAGCGTGCACATTGGGAAGGATAACAAGTACACACACTGTAAAGTACAATTTAACACCAGTAAGGGGCGTGCACATTGGGAAGGATAACAAGCACATGCACAGTAAAAGTACAATTTCCCTTAAGAGCACACAGAGATCACTGTCAGTCTGGGGCTGGTTTTTCCTTTTCTCTCCAGATCCCTAATAAGACTCCCCACTGGCACAGTACCTATATGGTACAGATCTCAGCCTAGTAATTAAGCCAAAACCTCCAGCACCCTCTCTGTCTAACCAGTGCTTCATGTCCTTGCCCAAGTAGCTGACACACACACACACACACACACACACACACACACACACACACACACACACACACACACACACACACACACACACACACACACACACTTACTTTAAGATTTGATTTATATACAAACACACAGGCACTCATGGGGAAGGCTGGCACAGGCTCTCCAGCTGTGCCCTCTTTTGGCCCAGACTATAAGGCAGCAATTACTGCCACCAACCACTAATATCAGCTACTAATAAGGTCCTTAACTAAGGGTGTCCAATTTTACTGTGCGATACTATTATCCAAATAGAACTTTTAAGGCTACTGGAGTGGCTTAGTATAGTATCACTAAATACATGCAAGTACTCTATAGCTTAAATTATCTCTACACAAAACAGCCACAGTTTAAAGGTTCAAAATATTTAATAATAAATAATAAAACAAGAATAATCTTCTCAATTCAACACAGTGCTAGTCAAGAGTTCAGAAATCACAGGAAAATGCTTTAAAACAATATTGTTGGATAGTCCGACATAAATATAGAAAACAGCTAGACTAAATCTGACTAAATTCCTATCTAACTCTAAGAGCAATACTGTTCTATATTCTGCTTACATATAGAGCAAAGGCAGAGTGCTGGTGATTTTGTCAGTTCTGAAGACAAATGGAAAATGCTACCTTTTTTTCCCTGAGATCTCTTAAAGTGATAATATATCACTGCTGATTCATTTTAGATTGCATCATTCTTGACACTTTTCTGGCTCCCAGGCTACCAGAAACTCTAAATTTACATTTCTTAGTAAGCTTGCACCTGGTCAGGAAGCCACAGTAATAAAATATATTAAACATGTAAAATCTAGCAATTAGCTCTTGCCCTCAGACAATAGAAATGATTTCTTAATCCAGACATCTCATCTCTGAGCCCTGAGATCAAACAGTCATAAAATGCTTTACTTTATTAGCTTTATTCCAGCAGGGTGCACTGTGGTTACATTTTTGAAATTCAGGACATATAACAGCTTTTCTTACATTTAGTTTTCTTACATTTGTAAAACAGCCTGCGGATTATATTAATATTTAGAATGACATAGAATTATCTACAAAATTCTACCTAGCTGGGCTAGCAGCCTTTCAATTGTTCACACTAACAAAAAACAACAAGCTAGCATTAAGAGAGTAAAGAGTGCTTTGGCAAGAACAAAGTTGTTAGTTTTATTAAATTCATTATTCAGATATGATACACAAAACAGAACTAGAATGAGGAAGTGTGCTTGTACCTCTGTTAATACAAGCCACACTTGCAAAGGAATGCAAAGATCTCAAAGCAGTCACATTCCAAATAGACTCAGAAAATACATAGGTTGAACAGAAATGTACAAAAAACTGCCCTGCTCTCAGAAAATGTCACAAGTTGTGGGTAACACATGAAGTGCATACTGTCACCAGTGGCAGGTATAGCGCATGAATTGCCCACTGTTGCCAGTGGCAAATATAGAACATGTGCATACTTTTGCCAGTGGTGGGTATAGCACATGAATGCATACTGTTGCTAGTGGCGAGTATAGCATATGAAGAACATACTGTCACCAGTGGTGGGTATAGCACATGAAGTACATAATAAGATAAGTAGAAAGAGATTGCAAAGATTATACAGAGGCCTGGTAAATGTGGAACATAAGGCAAAATTCCAACCATTTGGTACCAATGTACATAAGATACACATATATCTATACCTATCTATGTATAGATGTAGGATAAAAAGTGCTACATTTATGCACACTGTGATGATGTGAGGTATTGCCAGCTATGCCAGGAGAAGTAGGGCAATAGATGTGTAACATATACCAGCACAACTAGCTGGAATTTTGTAAATAATTATATGTCATTTGTATGACAGACTGATTTATATAGATTTTTGAATTGAAAAATGTATTTGTAAAGCTGTTTGTGTTAAAAATGTACTAACAGTGGGTCCTGACTGTATTGCAACTGATTAAATGTATATGTTTTGACAGAGGATACTGGGAGAAAAGAGGTTAATCTCAGTCCAGCTAACTTTGAAAAATAGTATGAAATTAAACTACTTAATTTAGGCCATAAAGATGGTATCTTACAGTTCTGGTTGCAGCCAGAGAGTAACTGTCTGTGCCAGAGAATGGGTTATTAGCTCGTGTAGGAAGTGTGGAACTGTTTTATAGTATTATAGCTTTCAGATGCTATAACAGATCTCAACAAAGCTTTATCTGTGTGTATGGTAACACATATATGCTAAATTCTGGTTCTGCTTCTAGCAATGGGGGTAGCGAGGGAACCAGAAGTCAGATGACCAGATGTATGTGATATCATTCTGTAATCTATGACAAAAATTATGCTTTAATACCAGATGAGACAGAAGTCTCAAGAACACTCTGTTTTTGGAGCCTGACAAAGAAGGAAGACCACTCACCTACTTCATCTTGCCTTGCCCTAGTAAGTGACCAGGGAATAGTAATTCTTTAGATCAGTCAGGAAAATATAGTGAGATTAGGTAAGTACTGTTTTTCTGTATCTGTGTGAATTTATTCATCTGTTTTATGTTAATATTTCCTGTGATTGAAACAATGGTGTTTATTGTAAATAGATATTTAGTATTTTCATGTTCTTTTATTATTTATTAATACATTTATTTAAACTTTTCATTGTGGCTGGTCCTTCAGAGAATGTTTTAAACTTTGAGAGTACTTATATCTATTTGGTGACTCTGTAGCCACTCCTGTCCTTGGTCAAGTACTATACTTTGTATTAATATTAATGTCACTCAGTATAATTGGATACCCCTGTAAGAGCCTTAGAGTAGTTGGCTTTGGAGTGTTTCGTGGCAGTGTAACTACCTTATAATCTGGGCAGAAACGGGGCATAGCTAGTAAATCTGTGCCAGCCTTTCAACTACTTGGAGCAGGGACACACAGCAATGGTTTTCACAGAGAGGGTGCCGGAGGACTTGGCTTGGACACTTGGCTGAGGAAAAAGACTGGAAGAAGTATCCTGATGCCCTGGCCAAATTTCCCTTGGTAGTATTAATAGCACCTTAGGTGTCCCTTGAAAAGAGGACAGAGCCTAGTGGGATTTGCTTGGTTAACAAATGATAAAAAGAAAAAAAATACTGCTACATCACTGACATTAACAGTGAATGTCAACTATTCAAGATAAACTACACAGCATATAAAGGGCAGCTCAGGCTTGGGAAGGAGACATCACTGCCATGAACTGTCCAATGTTTGTAGTGTGGCACTAGTCTGTTTAGTCCAAGCCTTGTCCCACCAGATTATTCCGTATCCCAGTATCCATATCCCAGAAGAAATCAAAGATCCTGCAGTACAATGCCACACTATTGAAGAGATGAACCATGCAGTTGTCAAGGCAATGTACCATTTCAGAGTAAGCATCCTGATTCCTATAAACCATCGTGACACACAGCTCATGCAATACCTGACTATGTGGGTATGACCTAATGTAGCATGAGTGACATGACCATACCTGTTGGCCCAATAACATCCACATCCTCTCTGTAGCATGACCATCACCCACCCACGTGAGCTGAAGAGTGGGATAATGCACTGGTTTCCCAGGACAGTAGCATTATGAATGTATTCATTAAAGTAGAACGTCTCCCAGAATATGTGGTAAGAATAAAATGAGAGTTATTAAGAAAAAGAATATTAAGAGGTAGACTGAATATTTATTTAAGTCCATGTTCATATGTTTATTACAGAGTACCACATGGTTTCATTCTGGGTTCTCTGCTTTCTAACCTCTCTTCAAACAATATTGTCATATTCAAGCCTACACCATTGATGACAAATATGTAAATGATATAAAATTGCAACTATCATTGCAGAATCACTAGGCCTGGTGAAGTGCCAATAAATATCCATTGATGTCTGGAATTTCACAAAATCTATAGACCTGGCCTTTAATATCAGTAATGTACTTTGATGCACCACCACCTGTAAAATAAAACAAGCAGTATGGAGAGATACATGGTGGAATTGGTCATATTAGCTAACAAAAAGATGGATATATTTTTGCATCATTTCTGATGAAGATCCAGTCTTGTTGAGCATCAACCTTGTATGACCCAAGTTAGAGTACCATGCATGCATCTTTGCATAGGATCATAGGAGGTTACTAGGCTAATGGCCCTGGGGCCCTTACAAGCCTAGCCAAGAATTTATCCCCAATTCATTGGTTTGCCAATGAAAGTAAGGGAAGAAATCATGGAGTATTGAATAGAGAAAACTATAAAGCAATTAAGACCAGAGATGTCACTGCTAGAAGTGTATAGAAGAAGGAACCAATCAACAAAAATACTCAGAAAGATAGATGGGATAAAAGCAACACACGGTATCAGAACAGATCAAGAATGACTGTACACTACTGCAAATAACCTAAAGATATCACCACAGGCAGAAAACTTTAGATGATACGCAGATAAAAAGGAAACGTACAAGAATAAGCAATTCATTGATGAGCCAAAAAAGTTTTATAGAGAACTTTGGAACAAAGCAAAAGGAATATAAACACCACCAAAAAAGAAGAAACAGACACATTTTGGAAAAACATCTATGAAGAACCTATGGAACATAACAAAGATGCTGAATAGATAGAAGAAGTTTAAGAAAGAATAATAAATTTTCTGCTTCTAAGCCATATCCTTAAGCTACTGCTCAGGCTTTATTGTTTCTATTCTTCTTAACTCTCTCTCACTATCTGTCTGCATCACTAACTTTCTGGCTGCTATTTACCTAACTGAAACTAACATTTGATTTTGCATTTACTGTAACAGTCAGTGTCACACATTGCACTTCCTACGTACTTTTTTTGCACTACATCATGTATGATGAGAGTGACTATTATCGTTTGTAATGTTTTAACTGTATAGAACTGTCTAGCTGTGTAATAATATAGTACAACATCTTGTAGCAGTTTGTTCTTAAACTTATTTTTTGTATATTATTTCTAATGTAATCTTTATTGTATTGGATTATACCTTATTTGTATTGTACTGTATGTGGAGCTTTTCCCCCTGGGCCTCTGCTGAAAACAGGTTCTGTAGACCCAGTCAGACCACCCCAGTAAACAAATGTCAAATAAATAAATAAATAAATAACGTTCAGATGTACAGGATATGAAATGGGATGAAGTAACAGCCAAAGAAATTGAAACAAAATTAAGAAAAACTCCTAAATGGAAAACCCCAGGCCCAGATGTAGTACCTAACTTCTGGCTAGAGTTATTAACATCTTTACATGAAGATTTAGCTAGGAGTGAGAACTATTTATATGCACACCCCAAACAGACACCAACCTAGTTAACAACAGGAAAAACAATACTCCTCCTTAAGAACGTACCTTCAAGCTATCCTAAAAACTATAGATCAGTAACTTGCCTTCTGACGATGTATAAACCATTCACTGGAATTGATGCCTATAGAATTTATAGTCATTTAGAAGAAAACTCAATCATGGCAATAGAACAAAAGGGTAACAAAAGAAAGTCATATGGAACAAAAGATCATTTGTTGTTAAATAAAGTCGTAATGGAGAACTGTAAAAAGGGGCAGAACCTAAGTATAGCATGGATAGTCTACAGAAAAGCAATTGACAGCATTCCACATTCATGGATAAAAGAGTGCTTAAAAATGTATAAGATATGCTCTATACTGATTTATTACATTACAGTGACCATGAAACAGTGGCAAACCACTTTGCAGTTAAACCATGATAAAGGACAAATTATTATTCCAGTGATAAAAATTCAAAGGGAGATACTTCAGGGTGACTCTTTGTCACCACTGTATTCTATCTTGTCCTTAACCCATTAAGCTGCCTACTTAACAGATTAGGGCATGAATACAATTTGCCTCCCAGAAAACAAAGTGTAAAGGCTTCTCATCTTTTCTTGTGAATGATTTAGAATTATGCAGTTAATCTGATAAGGAACTGTAAGCACAACTACAAGTGATCAAAACTTTCTTAGATGAAACAAGAATGTCATTTGGTCTTGATAAATGTGCAAAAGCAACCTTTAAAACAGGAAAGCTGCAACACCAAGAAAATATCAGCCAGGAACAGGAATGTGATATAAAAAAGTAGAGTTTTTTGAGGCAGTCAGTGTAGGGCATTTGTTTGAGGCCAGTAATCCTCTTTGTGAGGTACTTCTGTGGCCTTTCCAGCTGCTGCAGATGTCTTGTGAGGTACATTCCAAAAGGGGTGTTGTACTCTATAATGGGTCTAATGAGTGTCGAGTAGTGGGGAACAATGACCTCTTTTTTCCTGGATGAGAACTCTTTTATGATGAGGTGTGCCACGTAGAAGGACTCTTTGACTACTGTGGCGATGTGACTATCAAAGGAAGGACTACTGTCCACATGGGTCCCAAGGTTTCTTATCACACATTTGGTGTTAAGTAGATTGCTGCCTATGTGGTAGTTCATGGGTACAGAGTTTTTACCAAAGGGGATGACAATGCACTTTTTGGCATTGAGCTTGAGGCCATGGCTCTGACACCAGGCATCTGTCTCAGTGATGCCCTTCTGTAGGATGTCCACATCATTTGGGGACTTGACTATGGCTCCTAGTTTGCAGTCATCTGCGAACTTCATTAGCCAGAGGCCTTCTGTGTTAGCCTGTACTTCAGAGAAGTAGATACCAAACAGGAGAGGTCTCAGGATGAAACCCTGTGGTACTTCACTTGTCAGTGCTTTGAGGTCAGATTTGGAGTCTGTAACTTTTACAGTGTGGGTTCTGTCAGTGAGCCAGTTGGCAACCCATCTTGTGATGTAGGGATTTATACCGAGTTTAGTGAGTTTAAATATAATTCCAGAATGGGGGATGGTGTTAAATGCCTTGGCAAGGTCAAGATAGGCTGTGTGAACCACCTTACCCTCATCTACGGCTTTGGTGATTGTCTCAAAGAAGTCAATCAGGTTCAGGAGGCATGATCTGCCTTTCACAAACCCAAACTGGGTAGGATCCAGAGTTTGGAGGTTGCCAAAGTCTTTGTTTATGAGTTCTATGATGATACAGTCCATGGCCTTGCAGACCAAGCTTCTCAGGCTAGTATGTCGATAGTTCTTGGGATCAGTGGTGGCTCCCCCTTTGTGGAATGGGATAACTGTTGCTGTGCGCCATTCAGTGGGCACAAAGCCTGATGCGAGGCTATTATTAAACATGGTGCTTAAGTGGGGAGCCAGTTCATTCTGAAGTTTATGTAAACCGCAGCCTGGGATGTTGTCCGGTCCCATGGATGCTGTGTTTGGCTTTAGAGAGTGCAGCTTTTACCTGCGTAGTTGTAATTACAGGGACTCTGCATTCTTCCTGTATAGATATGGGCCCTTTAGGGGGTGAGAGGGGGGGTCAAGTTAGCACTGAACCTATCTGCCCGGATGTTGGCAATATCAGTTGGTTCTGTAATTTTCGTGCCTTTGTGCTGTAACTCAGAGCAGATCTGGGTGTTGACATCAAGATTCTTGACATAGCTATAGAATGCTTTGTGGTTGTCCTTGGAATTAGTGGCAATTTTGTTTTCATAGCTAGCTTTGGAGGATCTTATAAGGGAACTCAGCTTCTTACTGAGGCTGACCAGGGAGCTCCTCCACTCATGGGATTTTACTCTCTTTTGCAACAGATTCTTCCTTCTGTCGTACAGTTTGTTTATGGCAGGGGACCAGCAGATTGACTTCCTTTTTTTGGAGGATAGTGTCTTGGTTCTGTTTGGGATAGCACTATCCATGCACTCGTGTAAGTGCTTATAGAGTGCATTTGTGTAGGATTCAGCAGTTGTAACTGTATTGTCCATCTGCATGGGTGTCATGAAGTTCACCACTTCTGTCTTAAGAAGCATGAAGTTGGCTTTGAAGAAACTTTTTTACTGTGGTTTCCTTAATGGGGAATGGGTTTGGGATGCTGATATCAAGGGTAATAAGCTTATGGTCGGATCTGACCAATGAGGATATGACTTCAGGTGTGGAACACCGGTCACTCATGTTGGTAAAGACTAGGTCTAGGATATTGTTGCCCCTGGTGGGGGTGTGGATAAGTTGATCTAGGGTCATGGAGTTTATGAATTCCAGAAAGCGTTTAGCTAAGGAGTTGGTACATGAGTAGTTTTCCCAGTTAATGGTGGGGTAGTTGAAGTCGCCCATTATTAGGGTGTTTGGTTGAACCCTAATATTTTCAAGTACATCAAGAAAAGAGGAGTGGGAATCCTGGGGCATGGTGGGGGATCTGTAGCAAGCTACAATTTGAATTGCAGTTTTGCCCAGAGTTAGTTGCACTTGGATAACCTCAGATGCATTATGCTGAGCAACTAGCCTGGAGGTGTGGATATCCTTAAATGAATATGGACACACCTCCGCCTTTGGTGTTTCAGTCCAGGTTACATGGCCTAAAAGTGTTGTATGAGTTATAGCCTGGTAGTGCAGGGGTGTTCTCTGGAGTCTTGAACCAGGTCTCAGTCACTGCACAGATATCGATGTTCTCCATTTTAAGGAAGGCCTCAAGTGAGCGCATTTTGAGATTTAGACTTCTAGCATTGAGTAGCATTACCCTCAGTTTTTGCTTGCCTGTTCCTGTTATGCTGGTGAATTTGTTATTTGAACCCTGCCTAAAAAAGTCACTATAGGGGCAGCAAGAGCCTTAGCCAGTATCCAAAAATCCCAGGGGTGACAGGTGCAGGCCATCTGTGGCAAAGCATCATGGTTCGTCGACTATGTCATCTCAAGCAGACAGATACTGGATCCCCTTAGAATGACCTATCCTAACTTACAATTTTGGAGTGACTGACTGGCCCCAAAGGGTATTGGATTAGTTGGACAGGAAAACAAGAAAAATGCTTCATGCTTATCAAATGATTTATAAAAAAAATCAGTGCATACCAAGGTTATATATTCTCCTTTCTGAAGAAGGTATTGGCCTCCTAAAACTTGATTATATGTTTAGATCTGCATGCTTAGATCTGCAGTCATGGGACTGGATACATATCTGCTGACCTCAGAATATCCAAACATAGCAAAAGTTTTAAAACATGAGGAGAATGACTTCCCTACTTAGTTTAACATAAGCATATCAGTGTCAAGTTGGAATGAAAATCAAACCCGAAGTAGATAAAAATCAGGCAGCAAATAAATGTGCCAAAAAACAAAAGAAAGAAAATAAGGTGAAGGATCAGACGAGAAGGCAAGAAATGTGGGAAATGTATAAAGTTACAAGTACAGAAACCTTTTGGAAAATCCACATGTTGATCAAGACCAAAAGCAGGAATAGTTAAGGAGAAGTGAATTTAAACCAAAAGATGAAAGTTTAATATTGGAGGCCCGGATAGTGGACTACATACAGTTTGGTTTACAAAGTCCATTGAACATGTGGGAGAAACAGACAAATGCAGGTTTTATAAAATATAATTGGAAACAGTTGCACATCTTGTTGCTGGGTGTGACACACTTATGGCAGAAGGTCTGTACACTGAACGGCACAATAATGTGGCAAGACTGTTGGATTTGGGATTGTGCCAATATTATAGTATTGATGTAGCTGAGAAGCATCGGAAACACGAGCCACAAAGCATTATAAAAAATGATGAAGTTTATAACACATCAGAATCACTAATTACCAAAAGTTCATAAAACAGATGAGAGAAGACCAGATGTAGTAGTGCATGAAAAGAAAACAAAAATAGCATCGATCGTTGAAATCGCTGCACCCAGTGACTGCACGTTCTTACGTACAGAGAGACTGAAAGTCATAATTTACAGGTAGAAATGAGGGCAGTGTTTAAGGATACCCAGACTGTTCCAGTAACAGTAGTAGGACAACAGGTCTTATAAAAAAGAATTTACAGTCATACTTAGATATGTAGATACTCTTTCTACAATTCGTACAGAGTTACATGTATTTGTATCATACTTAGATATGTTAGAAATACATGTAACTCTGTACGAATTGTAGAATGAGTCATTACTGGGCACTTTACGGGTGCTGCAAAGTGCACTTTTGGCTAACATCAAAGACTGAAACAATACTAATTTCATGACAGTTAATCACACTTTAGGAATGGGGTCCATTCCCATCATGGTATTAGAATCCCAAAAGATTTGGAGAAATTAAAATGATATTGTACTGGAGGCAAGGAATCAAGGAATTTAGTGCTATAGCAAATCTGGGACATAATGAAAGATTAGGCAGAACTGCAGAAAATAAGATTATTTATAAAGTTATCAAAAGACATAGAAAGACTGTTTATAAAGCTACTGAAGATGTCAGTTACTTTGAATGTATGCACATAACCGCAACTGGTGAAAAGATGTATTGTGAAAGATATTCCTTGGGGGCTCCTAAACTCTAAGTATAATCTCACTCAAAGAAATATTACATTTTTGGGAAGGTGATTAGCATACTGGATAGGTGAACAGTGCTTTCTGTATTATCAGCTTGAAGAAACGTCTTGATTAGGCTGCAGGAAACCAAGGGATATGAATGCAGCTGATGTGGCACACGACACAACACACGTTTAATTTCTGTATGTACGACTGTACAAAACTCACTTATGATACTGTCTAATAGACTGCTTGGCCAGCAGGGGCAGACTTGGGCCTCTCCTTATTTACAATACAGAATATTCACATGGGATAGGAGGTATACAGGGGAGAGAATGACTATGTATATTTGAAATGTAACCACCATTAATCTGGAACCCTTTACAAAGTGTACTGCATCCATACCCCAACTATGCATGCGAACTACCACTGCATCCAGCAGTACCTTTGGCAACAATATATCCATGAACACCTCCACAGACACCTATGGCACCTATGTATCCATGGCATCACACAGCTTCCACCAAAACCCATAGCACCTGCATATCCATGGCTTCACATAGCTTCTACCAACATCTATGGCTCCTACATATCCATGAACATCTCCACCAACACCAATGAAATTTGCATATCCATGGCTTCACATAGCTTCCACCAACACCCATGTTACTTGCAAATCCGAGAATGCCTCCACTAAGACCCATGTCATCTGCATATACAATATGTGATCAGTGACACTGTAAGTTCATACATTAATGTCATTGCAGTTCACCTTACTACCCTACCTCCATACATTGCAGTGCACCATACTATCCTGCCTCCATATATTGCAGTGCACTGTACTATCCTAGCTCCATATATTGCAGTGCATCATGCTATCCTGCCTCCATACATGAAAACTAATCCTATTAGGATGCATATTTTCGCAAAGCCTGCTGCCAACATGTGAGTGACCATATGCAATCCATAACTGAATCACCAAAATACCTACCATGACAGCAGTAAAATGAAAAAAGGCTTCCACCACAACGAAAAGTTCACTGAGAAATTCTGTTAAAATGTAGGCTTTAATAAAACGAAGAAATAAAAAGCACAAATTGTGCTATTCAGGTTGCAGTTCATTTTACTATTTTTGCCTATTAAGGCTTCCTCTGGAGGTGGTTTTTGGTTTGGTTGTTTGTACCATGACAGCAGAGGAACAAACATACAATTCACATGCTGCCAGAGCCATGATGCAGAATACCGGCCATCCTTGTATGTTGCTTGGGAACTGCGATGCATAGCAGTCTACACCTATCCCATAATGCAATGCCCTTCCATGACACTAGCTAGGAAATGAGGTCCAGGAGAAAAACAATACTGTTGCACACTCTTTACACCCCCCCACTGAGTGCACATCTCCACCTCCAGAGCAGAAATATTGCAGCCATCACTAGTATTCATGAATGTTGTCAAATGTCTATGAGATACTTACAGCTAGTAAACCTGCACCTCCCCTACCCACGCAAAATATGCGTGCACTTAAAAATGAGCTGGCTGGCAGTCAAATATCTATGAGATACATGCATCTAGTAAAACTGTGCCTCCCCTAACCACACAAAATATGTGCGCACTTAAAAATGAGCTGGTTGGGACCATCTCCAACAGAACAACAACTAAGGCATTACCAGCATTATGCATATAGAAAGCAAGCAACTGCCCAGTGTCAAAATGAATGCCCTAGCACGCTCACACACACACACACACACACACACACACACACACACACACACACACACACACACACACACACACACACACACACACACCAGTGAATCACACAGCACCATTAAGCCTGTGTCCCTCTTAGCAGGTGAGCACATACTAAGCACATGTATTACCCCACCAAACACCAGGTAATGTGCATGTGTCCCCTACCACCCAGCAGTAAGTGCACAATAATGTTATATATCCATATCCATATATTGTATCCAGGATATTAAAAGCAACAACACCTTCTTCCACAGCTGCAAGCACATTATTATAGTGTTATAGCCAGGATACTAAAAGCAGCAACCTCTCTTACACCACTCCAAGCACATTATTATATCCAGGATACTAAAAGCAACAACACTTCCTTCCACACCTCCAAGCACATTGTTATATTATTATATCCTGGATACTAAAAGCAACACCTTCTTCGACAGCTACAAACACATCAGTTTCTCTGGGATATCAAATCACAGTCCTTCCAAAACGTTAAGGACTTCAGTATACCCAAAGGTCTTAAAAGCTAGAAACTTCCTTCTGTAGCTGTCAACATGTCTGTACATTCGGGAGATTCCAAGCACTGGCATTATGCTCTGCAGCACAACTCCAAAAACATCAATACACTCACAGTCTTCAAATGACCAGGACCTCCTTCTACAGCTTCAAACATATGATTCCACCCATGATTATTAAGCACTGTCACTTCCTTCCACAGTTCCTAATGTACCGATGCACCCAGGATCATCATAGCATAGACACCTCCTTCTACAGCTTCAAAAACTTCAGTACATCCTAAGTTTTCAGGGAACAGGGACCTGCTTGTGCTGCTCCAAACACTTCAGTATACACAGGATCCTCAAAATACCAGTGCTTCCTTTCACAGCTCCAATATTCAGTGCCAAGGTTCTATCTAGAGAATGAGATGATGGGTTTCCCATTATGTGTGTGCCTACACCTTCTTTGTGAAGTTATGCTAGTATAGCAAAGTATACTATACTAAATTGTGGAAGTTTGCCAAGCTCTGAAGCAAGGTCAGCCTTTGGCTGATTGAACTAATTGCATGTGACAGAGCTCTGCCTTTGTCACTCCACAGTCATTGCTCCCAGAGGTTCCCTCAGCTTGCCTGAGAGCACGCATGTAACCTCTACTTTCTAGGCCATCAAAGAAGCATTTTGGGTTACAATGTAGCAGTTTTCAGGATAGTCAGCCTCACTATCCCATCGAGCTACACGCTCCGAGAGACTTTAACCTCAGCACTGAAATAAATAGGACATGCTGGAGGGACAGATTCATAACCCAGAGGCTCCCTTCACTCTGGAATAAAATCCCAGTCCAGGTTAGGCAGAGTCCCTCATTGACTCTCTTCAAGAGGAATCTTGAAGAGTGGAAGGGAGATCGTAGGTTTACCCTGGGTATCACTTCTGTGTCACTGTTAGACAGAGGCACAATATACTAACCTTGAAAAAGGGCATAGCAAAATTAATTTAAAATGGGTGGCGAAAGCCAAACACACTCTGGCTAGGCTTATAAATGCCCTAGGGCAGATAGCCTAGTATGAACCTATGAACCTATGAACTAGTGGACCAGGCTCCACATCTCGAAATCCTTAACCTCTACTACCTGTACTCTTGCACAATGTAGCAGTTTTCAGGATAGTCAGCTTCACTAGTGGACCAGACTCCACATCTCGAAATCCTTACCCTCTACTACTGGGTTACAATGTAGCAGTTTTCAGGATAGTCAGCCTCACTAGTGGAGCAGACTCCATCCCGAAATCCTTACCCTCTACTACCTGTACTCTTGCACAATGTAGCAGTTTTCAGGATAGTCAGCCTGACTAGTGGAGCAGGCTCCACATCTCGAAATCCTTACCCTCTACTACCTGTACTCTTCCACAATGTAGCAGTTTTCAGGATAGTCAGCCTCACCAGTGGAGCAGACTCCATCCTGAAATTCTTAACCTCTACTACCTGTACTCTTGCACAATGTAGCAGTTTTCAGGATAGTCAGCCTCACTAGTGGAGCAGACTCCATCCTGAAATCCTTACCCTCTACTACCTGTACTCTTGCACAATGTAGCAGTTTTCAGGATAGTCAGCCTCACTAGTGGAGCAGACTCCATCCCGAAATCTTTACCCTCTACTACCTGTACTCTTGCACTATGTAGCAGTTTTCAGGATAGTCAGCCTGACTAGTGGAGCAGACTCCATCTCAAAATCCTTACCCTCTACTACCTGTACTCTTGCCCAATGTAGCAGTTTTCAGGATAGTCAGCCTCACTAGTGGAACAGACTCCATCTCGAAATCCTTACCCTCTACTACCTGTACTCTTGCACAATGTAGCAGTTTTCAGGATCATCAGCCTCACCTAGTGGAACAGACTCCACATCTCAAAATCCTTACCCTCTACTACTGGGTTACAATGTAGCAGTTTTCAAGATAGTCAGCCTCACTAGTGGAGCAGGCTCCACATCTCAAAATCTTTACCTTCTACTACCTGTACTCTTGCACAATGTAGCAGTTTTCAGGATGGTCAGCCTCACTAGTGGAACAGACTCCATCTCGAAATCCTTACCCTCTACTACCTGTACTCTTGCACAATGTAGCAGTTTTCAGGATAGTCAGCCTCACTAGTGGAGCAGACTCCACATCTCAAAATCCTTACCCTCTACTACTGGGTTAGAATGTAGCAGTTTTCAGGATAGTCAGCCTCACTAGTGGAGCAGACTCCATCCCGAAATCCTTACCCTCTACTACCTGTACTCTTGCACAATGTAGCAGTTTTCAGGATAGTCAGCCTCACTAGTGGAGCAGACTCCATCCCGAAATCTTTACCCTCTACTACCTGTACTCTTGCACTATGTAGCAGTTTTCAGGATAGTCAGCCTGACTAGTGGAGCAGACTCCATCTCAAAATCCTTACCCTCTACTACCTGTACTCTTGCACAATGTAGCAGTTTTCAGGATAGTCAGCCTCACTAGTGGAACAGACTCCATCTCAAAATCCTTACCCTCTACTACCTGTACTCTTGCACAATGTAGCAGTTTTCAGGATAGTCAGCCTGACTAGTGGAGCAGGCTCCACATCTCGAAATCCTTACCCTCTACTACCTGTACTCTTCCACAATGTAGCAGTTTTCAGGATAGTCAGCCTCACCAGTGGAGCAGACTCCATCCTGAAATTCTTAACCTCTACTACCTGAACTCTTGCACAATGTAGCAGTTTTCAGGATAGTCAGCCTCACTAGTGGAGCAGACTCCATCCCGAAATCCTTACCCTCTACTACCTGTACTCTTGCACAATGTAGCAGTTTTCAGGATAGTCAGCCTCACTAGTGGAGCAGACTCCATACCGAAATCTTTACCCTCTACTACCTGTACTCTTGCACTATGTAGCAGTTTTCAGGATTGTCAGCCTGACTAGTGGAGCAGACTCCATCTCAAAATCCTTACCCTCTACTACCTGTACTCTTGCACAATGTAGCAGTTTTCAGGATAGTCAGCCTCACTAGTGGAACAGACTCCATCTCGAAATCCTTACCCTCTACTACCTGTACTCTTGCACAATGTAGCAGTTTTCAGGATCATCAGCCTCACCTAGTGGAACAGACTCCACATCTCAAAATCCTTACCCTCTACTACTGGGTTACAATGTAGCAGTTTTCAGGATAGTCAGCCTCACTAGTGGAGCAGGCTCCACATCTCAAAATCCTTACCTTCTACTACCTGTACTCTTGCACAATGTAGCAGTTTTCAGGATGGTCAGCCTCACTAGTGGAACAGACTCCATCTCGAAATCCTTACCCTCTACTACCTGTACTCTTGCACAATGTAGCAGTTTTCAGGATAGTCAGCCTCACTAGTGGAGCAGACTCCACATCTCAAAATCCTTACCCTCTACTACTGGGTAAGAATGTAGCAGTTTTCAGGATAGTCAGCCTCACTAGTGGAGCAGACTCCATCCCGAAATCCTTACCCTCTACTACCTGTACTCTTGCACAATGTAGCAGTTTTCAGGATAGTCAGCCTCACTAGTGGAGCAGACTCCATCCCGAAATCTTTACCCTCTACTACCTGTACTCTTGCACTATGTAGCAGTTTTCAGGATAGTCAGCCTGACTAGTGGAGCAGACTCCATCTCAAAATCCTTACCCTCTACTACCTGTACTCTTGCACAATGTAGCAGTTTTCAGGATAGTCAGCCTCACTAGTGGAACAGACTCCATCTCGAAATCCTTACCCTCTACTACCTGTACTCTTGCACAATGTAGCAGTTTTCAGGATCATCAGCCTCACCTAGTGGAACAGACTCCACATCTCAAAATCCTTACCCTCTACTACTGGGTTACAATGTAGCAGTTTTCAGGATAGTCAGCCTCACTAGTGGAGCAGGCTCCACATCTCAAAATCCTTACCTTCTACTACCTGTACTCTTGCACAATGTAGCAGTTTTCAGGATGGTCAGCCTCACTAGCGGAACAGACTCCATCTCGAAATCCTTACCCTCTACTACCTATACTCTTGCACAATGTAGCAGTTTTCTGGATAGTCAGCCTCACTAGTGGAGCAGACTCCACATCTCAAAATCCTTACCCTCTACTACTGGGTTAGAATGTAGCAGTTTTCAGGATAGTCAGCCTCACTAGTGGAGCAGACTCCATCCCAAAATCCTTACCCTCTACTACCTGTACTCTTGCACAATGTAGCAGTTTTCAGGATAGTCAGCCTCACTACTGGAGCAGACTCCATCTCGAAATCCTTACCCTCTACTACCTGTACTCTTGCACAATGTAGCAGTTTTCAGGATAGTCAGCCTCACTAGTGGAGCAGGCTCCACATCTCGAAATCCTTACCCTCTACTACCTGTACTCTTGCACAATGTGGCAGTTTTCAGGATAGTCAGCCTCACTGGTGGAACAGACTCCATCTCGAAATCCTTACCCTCTACTACCTGTACTCTTGCACAATGTAGCAGTTTTCAGGATAGTCAGCCTCACTAGTGGAGCAGGCTCCACATCTCGAAATCTTTACCCTCTACTACCTGTACTCTTGCATAATGTAGCAGTTTTCAGGATAGTCAGCCTCACTAGTGGAGCAGACTCCATCCCAAAATCCTTACCCTCTACTACTGGGTTACAATGTAGCAGTTTTCAGGATAGTCAGCCTCACTAGTGGAGCAGACTCCATCCCAAAATCCTTACCCTCTACTACCTGTACTCTTGCACAATGTAGCAGTTTTCAGGATAGTCAGCCTCACTAGTGGAGCAGACTCCATCCCGAAATCCTTACCCTCTACTACCTGTACTCTTGCACAATGTAGCAGTTTTCAGGATAGTCAGCCACACTAGTGGAGCAGACTCCATTCCGAAATCCTTACCCTCTACTACCTGTACTCTTGCACAATGTAGCAGTTTTCAGGATAGTCAGCCTCACTAGTGGAGCAGACTCCATCTCGAAATCCTTACCCTCTACTACCTGTACTCTTGCACAATGTAGCAGTTTTCAGGATAGTCAGCCTCACTAGTGGAGCAGACTCCATTCCGAAATCCTTACCCTCTACTACTTGTACTCTTGCACAATGTAGCAGTTTTCAGGAAAGTCAGCCTCACTAGTGGAGCAGACTCCATCTCAAAATTCTTACCCTCTACTACCTGTACTCTTGCATAATGTGGCAGTTTTCAGGATAGTCACATCTCGAAATCCTTACCCTCTACTACCTGTACTCTTGCTTTCCTTTAAGGGAGTTCATTTAGTCTCTGTTAGTGAACTGGAGGTGCAAATGTGGATGACGGCTGTATTGAGTATACAACAATATCAATACAAGATTATACAACTTTCAAACAGCTGTATATTCTTCAGGGTGACTAGGCACATATAAGATAATTTTCCTTTTTTCTTTTTTTTAGTCAAAAGCAGGCATTAGTCAGTTCCGATCACAGCTGTGGGGTTAGTGTTGGTTAGGTTGTATGGCACTTCTGCTACTGTCTGTGGTCCACACTCCACAGGGATTTTAAAATGAAAAAAGAAAATTATGAACATATATTGCCAAAATCAGTGCATTAGAGTAAGCCTGTTCTGACTGAGCAGCACATTCTGGTAATCCACATTTTGCTCATATCAGAATGGTTACAGACAACAGACTAAAAACTTAGTATTTTCTGTAGGATGGGGTGGTGTTTGACCTTAAATATGCATAGTAAAATTGAGCTGGAAGAAGTGGGTTACCAAGGATAGTACAAAAAATAATTTTATTTAACTTTCACTAACTGTGTTAAGTTAGTTGTTCTCCCAAGTGCCTTTTCAACAAGTCTTTGTACAGAAATATAACAAATAAAACTTTGCTTTTATTAAACCTTTTTCTACTCCCATCCTTTAGTTTTCTGTAAGTTTTCTATGATATTTGCAATAATTTAAATAGCTATTAATTTATTTGCAGTTTGTTTACTGTTAAAGTCTGATTAGATTGGAAACTCCTTCTCACCAGAGGACCAGGGAGAACAGATACAACAAAGTAACCATCGGTATAGACTTGTACAAATATATGTCTAAGATATACATATATACAGTATAGAATTGAACTCATCCATGTATAAGATGTGCATATGCAGTATAGAACTGAACTCCTATATGTATAAGGTATACATATACAGTATAGAATCAAACCTATATATGTGCAAGATACTTATAGGTAACAGAACATTGTTTAATGTTTGCTCAAAAGGTAAGAGATATTGTTCATTATTGCATAAAGACAGATGATGTTCTTATATGTGACCATGGTTTAGTTTGATATTACCAGGTCAAAGAAGATTTAATTTTAGAGGTAAAAAGCACACAGAAGCTTTTTATAGTTTTAATTAGAGGGAGATCAACAACAACCAAAAGCAAAGCTACACTGACTGGGAGCTGTAACCAAGGTAAAGGAGTTCTAGCAAGGTTGACAAAGGGTGGTAAAAGGAGGGAGGTCTTGGTAGTCCTACAAGGTAAAAGGGTGCAGAGTAACACTAACATCATCACATGATCAGCTAGTAAGGTTGGGCAGCACAAAGCATTGTGGTGAAGGTAGAGCTGCATATCATTAAACATGGTTATACTGGGGAGAAGCAGTGCATTATGGTATTGAAGCAGATGAAAAACACTGGAAACATGAGACACAAAGTATCACAGAAAATGAAGTTTATATCACATGGGATCACCCATTACCAACAATTCAAAAGATAGATACTAGAAAACTAGATATAGTGGTCCATGAAAAGCAGACAAAAGTAGCATCGATCATTGAAATTGCCACACCCAGTGACTACAGTGTCTTGTACGCAGAGAAACACGAAGTCATAAAATATCAGGATCTGCAGGCAGAAATGAGAGCAATGTGGAAGAAAGATACCCAGACAGTAGCAATCATAGTAGGAGCAATGGGGCTTATAAAAAAAGAATCTACACTTGTATTTAGATATGTTACCAATACATGTAACCCCATACGAATTGCAGAAGGAGTCATTACTGGGCACATTGTGGGTGATGCAAACAGCACTTTTGGCTGACATCAAAGATTGAAACAATACTAATTTCATGAACTTTAATCGTACTTTGACTTAGGAATGTGGTCCATTCCTGTCATGGTATTACAAACCCAAAATATTTGGAGAAATTATGAAAAGGGAGAAGCTGTGCTTCTGAATGGAAACATTTTTTAATGATACCCTAGAGTATTATGATTCAGTCTCTGATCATAACCAAGCTGTTACCTGTTCAAGACATGGATGTTGTGATGATATGGGCTAGTGCCAACATAGACAGCTGGAATTTTGTAATTATGTAAAGAATGATATGCCCTTTGAATATCCAACTGTCTTATACAAGATGCTTCTGTTACAAATATATTAGAACTGTATGGCATTTGAATATCAAACTGATTTGCACAAATGTTTATGTTAGAAATGTATTAGAACGGTATGGCATTTGAATATCAAATTGATTTGTGCAGATGCTTATGTTACACGTTTATTAGAACTGTATGGCATTTGAAAATCAAAATGTGTTTGTAAAGCTGCTAGTGTTAAAAAATGTATCAACAGTGGATCCTGCTAGATAGAGAAGGAATATACATGTGAGACTGTTTGTATATATGTTAGCAAAGGACCCTGGAAGAGAAGCAGTTAATCTCAGTCCAGTTAGTTTTGGAAAATCTTTGAAATTAAATTAGCTGTTTGGCCATAAACACAGCACCCCATTGTCCTGAATGGAACTGGAGTCAGTAGATCTGGGAGAGGTCATTGTTTAATAGCTTCTGTAAAGAAAAGGGGAAGTACTGTAATTCTTTTTTGGCTCCAGGGCACTGCTGCAAACATTTAGATGTGGATTGTAGATGTCTATGCTAAATTCCTGTCTCAGCTTCCAAGGAGGATACTGTGAGAACCTAGAGGCAGGTGACCAGATGAGGTCATTCTGCCAGCCATTGAAATAATATTTTTTAGATATTATAGGGAATAATCTCTGATCATTGATTATTCTGTCTTGAGCCTGATAATAAGAAGGACCATTCACCACATCATCTGCCTTGCTCTATTAAGTAAGTAGGGAATAGTAATTCTCCTTGATTCAGTCAGGAAAATATAGTGAAGTTTAGTATAGATATTGTTTTTCTTTATTTGTCTTGAGTCTGTCCATCAATTTTATTTTCAATATTTTCTGTGATTTGAACTCTGTGGTTTACTGTAAAAATATATTTAGTATTTTCATGTTTTTATTTATTATTAAATATATTTAAAACTTTTATTTTTGGCTGGTTCTTTTAGAAAGTATTTAACCTTTCAGAGTGCTTACATTTATTTGATGACACTGTGTAAGCCACTCCAGAAGGACTAGCTGTCTTGGTCAACTACTACCATTTGTATTAGTATTAATACTGCACAGTATAATTGGACACCCTTTGTTAAGGGCCTTAGGGTAGTTGATTGTGGAGTCTCTTGTGGCAGTGATAACTACCTTATATCCTGGGCAGAAGGGGGCACAGCATGCAAATATGTGCCAGACTTTCTCAGGTGTGTGTGTGTGTGTGTGTGTGTGTGTGTGTGTGTGTGTGTGTGAAAAATCACGTCTCACAGTGTGTGTGTGTGTGTGTGTGTGTGTGTGTGTGTGTGTGTGTGTGTGTGTGTGTGTGTGTGTGTGTGTGTCAGCTACTTGGGATAGGGGCACAAAGCACTGGTTTCACAGAGATGGTGCTGGAGGACTTGGCTTGGACACTCAGCTGAGGACCTAACCCTACAACTGTACCATTGGGGAGTTTTATCGGGGACCTGGAGGAGGCCAGATATAGAGAAATCCAGACTTTGGGCTGAGTCCATTCCCTGTGTGCTGTTAAGGGAAATTGTACTTGGTGTAGAGAGCTACATCTGGAAATATGGATTGTTTCCATTTGTATTCCAAGTGAACATCCCTCTCCAGTGTCAGTGGTGAGGATTCAGGTTCCTTTATCACTGGCCCAAAGAGAGGTCATGACAGGTGTAAAAAGTTCTACCTTGAGCATGAATCCTGACACTCATGCCAAGAGCACTGAACACCTTGGGTTATGATTAATGATATTTGATCATAATTTTTTGTAGTATGTGGAGGTTCACTTGTTCCCATTTAGTACAGAAATTAGTGTTTTTCCAGCTTTCACAGTATTAGCAGACTGACAGGAGCTATTACAGAAGAAGGGCAAGGTGTGTGGGGGGGGGGTTGTTAAATGCTTCATTCAGATTTCTTTAAAAAAAAACAAACAGTCTGTAGCAAGTGTTTAATAGCTTCCTACTGCTCTTCTCTGGTGATTTCTGGCTGCTGTTAATGGTCTAAACTAGGCTAGAACTAAACTCCGTTGAGGGGTCTGAATGTAAGTTTGTTAAACACCTTTCTGTTGTCAGCAATATACTTAACAAGCCTGTTGCAGTGCATGGACTGCCTCAATTATCCCTGATTTTAGGGCATAACTGAGGCAGTCTATGCACTGCAACAATTTTAACAAATATTAGCAATAGTAAGGGCATAGTAGCAATGGCATGTAAGACAGGCAAGGGAAGAAGGCACTAGAAGACAAGTTAGGGAAGAAAAACACAACACGTGAACAGGTGACTGAGAGACACGGTGGAAAAATGTAGGAGGACTTGGTGATGCAACTTATATTTAACTATGTGGAGAGAGACCACTCACTAAAGAAGTGCACCATTCCTGCAGTGAGATTTCATTTCAAGTACTCAACACATCAAGTGAGCAAATACAGGAAAAGTCTATCACAAGTACTAATCCAAATAGAGCAGGCCAATGACTAATAGTGAAGAAGTAGTCTTCTCAAACCTGAAAACAACTTTGAATGCAATACACAACACAGACTAAAAGTGATAGGTAGTTGAGCCTTCCTCACTCCCCAGAGCACTAATATGGTAGACAAAAAGGAGTGATCTTGTAGCTGAAGAAAAGACATCAGAAAGTGCACCAGTAAATATTAAAGGATGATAAAAAACAAGCTGTATTGAACATGCAAATAAGGCACCTCACATAAGGCACAGCAATGACACTTTAAATATACTAAATGCAAAATGCATTGTGAAAAAATAAATATATAATTAAACATGCAATTAATATGTTATAATGTAATAACAAGCATAAAGAGTGCAAATATATGTGTTAAAGCCGTAGCAAGTGAAGATTATCACAGCAAAAGTTAAAATGCAGCACAGATGATGTTAATGTCTGAAATAAACAAAAGGAATTAATCAGTGGTCTGACTGTAGTAGTATAAGACATAAGCAGTTAGTCAGGGGTTTGACTGCAGATAGTGTAAGATATAAGCAGTTAATCAGTGGTCTGAGTGTAGATGCTGCAAGACATAAGCAGTTAATCAATGGTCTGAGTGTAGATACTGTAAGACAAACAGTTAATCAGTGGTCTGAGTGTAGATGCTGTAAGACATAAGCAGTTAATCAGTGGTCTGACTGTAGATACTGTAAGACATAAGCAGTTAATCAGTGGTCTGACTGTAGATACTGTAAGACATAAGCAGTTAATCAGTGGTCTGAGTGTATATACTGTAAGACATAAGCAGTTAATCAGTGGTCTGAGTGTAGATGCTGAAAGACATAAGCAGTTAATCAATGGTCTGAGTGTAGATACTGTAAGACATAAGCAGTTAATCAATGGTCTGAGTGTAGATACTGCAAGACATAAGCAGTTAATCAGTGGTCTGACTGTAGATGCTGCAAGACATAAGCAGTTAATCAATGGTCTGAGTGTAGATACTGTAAGACATAAGCAGTTAATCAATATAAAGGTATGTCAAGCCCAGAGCTGTTGGACATGCTACACCTAAAGAAATTCCAATCCCTCCAAGCTACATGCTCCAGGGACCTAAACCTTGTCACCAGAATAAACAGAACATGCTGGAGGGATAGATTCCTGTCCCAGAGACTTCCTATTATCTGGAACAAGCTACCCATCTATGTCAAGCAAAGTTCCTCATTAGCACTCTTCAAGAAAAATCTTGATAAGTGGATGGGAAATAGGAAATACATCCCAGGGATCACTTCTGTGGCTCTGCTCGACAGGAGCACAGGAAATTAACTTTCTTGGGTTGGCTAGGCCTACTTAGGCCCTTGGGCCAATAGCCTAGTACCTACCTATGAACCTAATAGTCTGACTGTAGATACTGTAAGACATAAGCAGTTAATCAGTGGTCTCACTGTAGATGGTATAAGATATATGCAATCAGTCACCAGACTATAGATAATATAAAACATAAGCTATTAATCAGTGACCTGACTGTAGATAGTGTAAGATATAAGCAATTAAAAAGTCATCAGACTATAGAGCACATAAGACATAAGCAGTTAATCAATGGTCCAACTGTTGATCACATAAAATATAAGCAGAAAACACTAAACATGTTAGAAGCAATGCAAGTGAGTAGTTCAGTGTCATAAGTTTAAATGAATGATTACCTAATTAAATATTGAAAAGTCAAAATAGTGACTACAAAAAATTTGATCTAAAAATCCATTAAAATATGAAAACAAAACAATAAGTAACAATTTTATGCAGGAGAGGCAAGCCACCATGCAGCCCACATTTCATTTGAATTATATATATATCTATGGGATCTGTATGGACAAACGAAAGACAACATAACCGAAAGAGATTCGGCCGGGTATAGTTGCGCGAAAGTATGCCTGTTGTGGAGATTGCACTACAGTGAGGATAAGGGAAAATTCCCTTTTCCCCACTGTAGTGCGACCTTGGAGTGAGAATATTTAAGTAGGGGGGTGGGGGGGTGCAGGGGGGGCTTGCTCCCCCTGCCAAAACATAAAAGTAATGTTTTATTTTTTTTTTTATAAACACACTTTAACAAAAGCGCTTTCGTTAAAGTGTGTTTGGTGATTGTGGATTCGGACTATTTAGTTATTTATTTTATTTATTTATTTTACATTTGTTGACCGGGAATGTCTGACTGAGCTGAAGCCCTTTTTCAGCAGAGGCCCAGGGAGAAAAGCTCCGGTACATACAAATATACATTTAGTACTTAATACAGATTTTATACAAGTAGAATACAGCAAACTCTTATACAGATTAACAATAGGTTGCACATATATTATGTAAGTAAAAAGGAATACAAGATACAAAAATCAGGTGTGTGATAATTTTTTTTTTTCAAATCTGACCAGAAGTTATTTGAGTATTACAGAGAGAAATACATTGATTGGGAAAAGTTGAGAATGGAAAGTTTTCAAGGAGGATTTGAGCATTGGCAGATCCATTTCTTATTGAAATATTCCTTTAGTGTTAGCTTAAACTGTTTGGGGTGTGCCTGTGTTCGAATCTCGAGGGGTAGTTTGTTCCATTCAGTAGAGGGGTGATAGCTATATACGTTTTGTCCTTCTTTAGATTTGGGCTTGTAGATTTTTAGAAGGTCTTGGGAAGAGCTACGGAGGTTTCTGGTAGGAGCATAGTGGGAGATGATAGAGTGTAAGGCTGGACAAAAAGATGGCTGATATAGGATTGAATGGATGGTTTGCAGTTGAGAGAGAAGGAGGAGTTGGGGCAGTTCGAGCCAGTTTAAGTATCTTAGTGAGAGACAGTGGTGAGATCTGTAGAGTTGTGGAGTTGCAAATCTAGCTACTTTGTGATAGGTAGTCTGAAGTCTAGCAATGAGAGAGGAGTTGAGGTTAGTAAGAATTTGAGAGCAACATGTTAAGCAGGGAAGAAGATAGGCATGAGTGAGGGCTATTCTGGCTTTCTGAGTAAGACATTTGTTATTTCTATATAGTAGACCGAGCTTAAGGTGGGTTTTCCTGATACAATTATTTATGTGGAGATCAAATTTTAGTTGGTCATTGATTGTAATACCAAGACGTTGTGAGCTTGATTCGGCTGCGAATGGTGTCTTATTGAGTGACTGGATAGTGAAGGAGGTCTTGATGTGGTTGGCTGTTTTAGGGAGGAAGAGTAGGAGTTTTGTTTTCTAAGGTTGAGGATGAGTTGGTTGTTGGAGAACCATGTTTCTACAGAGTTAAAGGATGACTGGGTAGCTATTAAGAGTTCTGAGTGAGAGTTTGTTATAGTTATGACAGTAGAGTCATCAGCATATTGTATAATAGAGGGCAATGGGCAGGAGGTATAGAGTGAGTTTGTGAAGATGTTGAAAAGTAATGGCCCCAAAATGGATCCTTGAGGGACTTCCATTTGTATTTGTAGTGGAGTAGATAGAGCAGTATCCCATTTTACAGATTGGAATCTATCTCTTAGATAGCTTTCAAACCATGCCACTGTATCAGGAGAGAAATTGAGGTTGGACAGTTTGTTTAATAGTCGAGAGTGAGAGACGGTATTGAAGGCCTTAGAGAGGTCAAGGAAGAGACAGGAGATAAGTTTATGGTCATCTCTGGCCAGGGAAATAGTAATGAGAAAGGATAGGAGTGCCATATAGGTACTATGCTTTGGTCGAAAACCATGTTGAGTAGGTGTAAGTAAGTTTTCCTGAGAGAGATGTTCCATGACTTGAGTATGAATGCACTTTTCAAGAACTTTAGATAGAGGGGAGAGGATGGCAATAGGCCTAAAGTTAGAGATTTCAGTGGAGTTACCTCCTTTGTGGATAGGTATAGTGTAGAAGTGTTTCCAGATGGAAGGTACTTTAGATTCTGAGATGGAATGGTTTATGAGGATATAGATAGGATAGGCAAGTGAGTGGGCAGCTGACTGGAGAAAGTAGGATGGGATGTATTTTGCAGATACAGAGCAGGGTTTAAGTTTGGAGAGTAAGGTACAGATGTGTGTTGTGGGGATGAGCTTGAGAGAAAAGATTTTGGAAGGAGTTGTTGTTGAAGAGAAAGCTGTGTTTGTGAGAATTTTTTTTATATTGGAGCTGCTTGTGTTAAAGAGGTTTGATACTGATTCCACAAATTAAGTGTTGAAGGTGTTGACTGTTTCTATTCGTGTCTTTTCTGGGGTAGGGTTGGGTGAGGTAGGGTTTCCTGGATGGAGCATTTGATTGATTGTATGCCAGAATTTTTTTGAGTCTGATTTTAGTGTTGTAGTGGGGTCATAATAGAATTCTTTTTTGTCTTTGTTGATTAGTCTTTTGACTTGGTTTCTTTCTTCTTTGTATCTTTGTAGATCATAAGGATTTTTTGTTTGTAGACATTTTTTCCAGGACTTATCTCTAGACTTCATGAGAGTTCTTGTGTTTTTTGTTAGCCAAGGAGATATTTTAGCTTTTGTCCTGATTTTACGAGGTGGGGCTAGTGAGTTAACAATATCCAGAAAAGTAGAGTTGAAAGCAATGACAGCCTCATCTAAAGGAAGCTGAGTGAGGAAGTCCCAGTTTACTCTAGATATTATACTGTTAAAAATGTCACGGTTAAAATTGGAAAGATTATGCCTAGTAAGAAATTTGTGTAATTTTGGGGGGTGACTAGTATATCTTAGCACTTTTATGGGTGAGTGGTCAATCACGGAATCAGGGAGAGTTTCAGGATTGTGATATTTGGATGGAGCTGAGACAAGTATCCAATCTATTTGTAGTGTGGGTGTTGTTAAAGTGTGTTGGCTTAGTAATTAGCTGGGTAAATCCATATAGATTAATATTGTGGGTGGATCCAGAGTTATTAAGGGTTTGCCAATTGATGTTTATGTCACCAAGGAGGATTGTTTCATTTGGGATATTCAGGGACAAATAGGAGAGAATGTTTTCCAGTATTGGAATATTTTCTCCTGATGGAATGTAGGTGGCTACTATAGTGAATGTAGTGTAGTTGTTTAGTTTAAGGTTAACTGCCAGTGTTTCTGCAAGGGAGAAAAGTGGTTTTGGCTGTGTGATGAGAGAAATTGTGAGCTTACTAGAATAGACTGTGGCATCTCCACCACCCTTTTTGTTCATTCAGTCCAGGTGAATCATGTTATAGCCGGGGGGGGAGATATCTTTATCTAGGTTGTGGGGTTTAAGCCAGGTTTCAGTTACTGCAATGACATCAGGGGTATGATTTCCTATCCAAGCATGGAACTGACTAAGTTTGTTGAGAATGCTTCTGGTATTTATAGAATAGAAGGAGATTTGTTTTTGGGGAGTAGTTTGAGGGGCTGAGGTGGGAGGAGTGTTTGGACTAGAGGTAAGGCTCAGGTTTGGACCTGGGTTTGGATGAATATCACTGCTATAAGTATAGTAGTGGGGAAACTTTTGGATTTTGATGTGATTGGGTAGTATCTAATAAGCTTTGTCTTGTTTTCTGGATTTAGGGAGTAAGAAGGGGGTATTTTTATTTTAGGGAGTAGAACGTTTAAGGGTAGGAAAGAGGGAGGGATGATGAAGACAATTTTTGAGTTAGGTTGATCATTTGGGAGTGGGTTGGTGGAGTGTTTATGGAAGGAGGGTAATGGTGCATGGGGTGCAGTGAGATGATGTAAGAAGATTAGTTGAAGTAGTAGAAGGTTAGTGAGCATTAAGGTATACATAGTGAGAGATCAGATTTAGGAAAGAGTATACAATGGAGTTTGATTGAGAAGATGGGGCAAACGTAGGTGTGGTGGAGGTGATGATACTGGATAGAGGTAGTTTTAGGAAGTGGCTATGTGCAAGAGGTTGATACATATAGGGTTTATTTAATGAATGAGGTGTTAGAGGGTGAGAGGTAGGGAGGATAAAGTATGATAGTAGGATGGTGTGGTGTAGGAGTGGGAGTGGTCTTAAGAAACCTGAGGGAGATCTGATTGGTAGTTGTAAGAGGGATGTGTGTGTATCTCTACAATAAGTTTAGGAGTACTGGGGGCAGGTGGTATTTGGTGGCAGTGTAGGGGAGCAGAGTGAGCCCGTAGGGTGAACGGAGCGGGATCCAGCAAGTGAAGAGAGTGCAGCAGAAAAAGTATCAGCAACTGTAGTACAGTACTTAGGTAAGTGGGTATTTTAATGAAGAACTGTAAGGGGAGAAAAACTTTAACAAACTGGAAAAATGTTTGTATTTTAGCAAGGAGGGAGAGGCTGTATAACAGTTAAGGAGATAGAGAGTATGAATTTGAAAAAAAAGTTTAGCCAGCTTTAGGTACTAAAGACCACTGGGGAATAGTGTGGTACTAGCTATTTTATTGGTAGGTGCTGCCACCTAGTGTCATAAGAAAGATAGCAAGCAGAAGAGTTAAGTCTTTGTAGTAAATTAATTATTCAGGGTTTAGAGACTGGAGGGGGGAGAGTAGCAAGCGGTAGGCTGCTAAAGACACACACTTGGGAGGGCAGACAAGCACAACATGGGTATTAAAAAGTAGCTTAATTAGTCTATAGGTAGGTTCTTTTGGCTACATACATTTACAGAAACTATAGGACTATTGAACTTTTGTTCAGTAGTCCTAGATATATATATATATATATATATATATATATATATATATATATATATATATATATATATATATATATATGTATGTGTATATATATATATATATATATATATATATATATATATATATGGGTCTACTTTCATAGACCGAAGCGCCACGTCACCGACACCCGGAAGACCGAGACGGAACGACCGAACAGGTAGGTTACCGAAAACGCGAAATCCCGACGGCTGAGAGACCGACAACGGCAGAGTGTGAGCGCGATACGGTAAGTGTGCGAAAGTGAAAGATGTAGTATTGGGGAGCGGACAGGTAAGTGTACGATAGTGAGGGATATTAGGATAGGGTGTGGGAAAGGTGAGTGTGCGGTGCTGTCGGACTAAGGGTTCTGGTGAGGTAAGTGTGTGGAAGTGACGTAGAGCAGTGTAGGGTAGTGTTAAGTGTGTCAGGGTTAGAATGCGGGTGGAGTGAGTGTGCGATAGTGACGGGCTGAATGTTTTAGGGTGGGTTAAGTGAGTTAGGGTTAGGGTGCAGGTAGGGTGAGTGTGCGATAGTGACGGTGTTGGGGTTTAGGGGTGTTTTAAGTGAGTTAGGGTTAGCGTGCGGGTTGGGTAAGTGTGCGGTAGTGTCGGACGTTAGGGTTAGGGTTTAGGTTAAGGTTAGTGGATATGTTGTTGTGTGCAATGTGTACTTGGCGTTTTTTGTGTCGGTGTTATGGTGTTCGGTATGTTGAGTTGTTGGTGTTGTGTGTTTTCGGTTGTTTGGGGTCGGGAACATGTGTGTCGGCGATTCATACGTTCGGTCTATGAAAGTAGACCGATATATATATATATATATATATATATATATATATATATATATATATATATATATATATATATACCAACTACACGATCACACAACGATGGGGAAATGAAAAATTCCTACTCCCCCATTGAACTATGATCCCATAGAAATAGAAGCTGGCATAAAGAGAATTTGGTCTCTTTAGCCTGTAAAAGTACATTCAATGTTTTGAACATTTGATGAAACAGAAAATTAATATGGGGCTAGCCACCGGTGGTGTAAACCTTGGCTCTAGATGATGGTCACTGTTAAAGTGACACCCTGACCCCATGTGCAAAAATGGAAGAAAGGGGTTGTGGATGAATGAATTGTAATTTTATAATTTTGAAAGGTTGTTTTTGGAAGTATGTTCCTACCTGCTAATTAATTTTGAAGCAGTATGTAATAAGACAGTAAGAATCACAAAAAAAATAATTTTGAAGCCAACAACATCAAAAAAGTAAGGTACTGGTAAAATTCAAGTTGTCATGACTATAGTTGTAATTTTTTATCAAAAGTCAATCAAAGGAATGATGTTTAGAATTTGAATGATAAGATATGCCTTTCATGGAGTTCAGGAAATCTGCTGAAAGTTTAAATACAATTATCCAGAAATGATCTGGGAAGGGAGAAACTGGCTTGGTACACCTGTTTGTCTGTTAGGAGTCATTGTACTGATCACCCAAGTAAGTCCCAAAACTTGCACTACTTTCCTTAAGGAGGAATAGTAATTCCTTACACTGAATTAAAGTACCAGTGGATCCACATCTGTGAAGAACAAAAAGTAGCTGCAAAGGTGCCCTAGATACCCATCAACCATTATGGGGCATAAGTGCAGAGGCAGTTTACTCGCAGGTTTGAAGGATCTATAATTGAATTTGCATTGTGAAATTGGGATAGATGACAGAAAAGTGCTAGAAGATTCCAGTTTCCATTTTGGTGTCATGAAGAGCTGTGGCCATAAATATTAAAATGGGCAGTAGAACTAACCAAAAAAGGCTAAAGCCGTGATTTTATGGTAATGTGTGTACAAAGGAAAAAACACCAACCAGGGAGCCACTCCCTTCAAGCAGTGAGAGCAGCGCATTAAGGGAGCAAACACAGAAGGAGTCTGTGTGGCAGTTAGCATAGATAATTAAGCATCTGTGCTGTTAACAAGCACGTCTGTAGTCCAATGTTCAATACCCTCAGCCTCCAATTACCTACTGTATGAATTAGAAAATCACTAAACCTACATGTAGGTCCCTTGTCACTCCTGCAAAGGACAACTCACACCCAGTGGGTGTACTTAAGTAACAAATACAAAAAATGTCTTTTCACAAACAAGTTGGAGATGCAACGAGACAAAATGAGTGACTACTTGCTGACCCCAGAACACAGCTGTGACTGCCCTCAGAATGCAAAACAAATTAAAAGCATATGAGTTGTCACTTCTTCTCTCCTAATGGACACATTACTAAAGGTTTTTAAAAGAAAATATTCCAAAAGTGACTTGAGTAAACCGGCTTGATTCAGCATATTCCTTGTGCTAATCAACCAAATAAATCCTCAGTAATCACCTAACTTTTTAAGAGGGGTACAAAAATCAGCAAACACTGCATATTTGTTCCCTAATGCAACTTTTTCAATATATATTAAATTTGAAAGAATCCATTTCAAGATCCTTTTCAATAGCCAATTCCTCTGTACATAACATGCAGCTAAAATTAATGGTTATTCCATTTTTTCAGGTCTCTATACAGCTTTGCATTAGTTTCTTAGTCCATTCCTTGAATGAACGATGTGGGATATATATCACATCATTGAACTTTTAATAGTTTGAATCACTAAACCTCGAACACAAGTGATCCAACTATTAAAAGTCCAAATTGCTATTAAAAGCATTTTTAACCTCCAAAAAAAACTAAAGGGTGTAAGCAGGGAGGCAAGTCCCCTGTACCCCCCACGTGGGGGGCTGCACCCACCACACCCCCAGCTACTTAAATATACCAATTCCGAGATTGCACTACAGTGTAGGAAATGGAAATCTTCTGTTTCCGCACTGTATTGCACTGAAGTGCAAAATCGGAGTTGGCATATTTAAGTAGCGAGGGGGTGTAGCCCCCCATGTGAAGGGTGCAGGGGGGCTTGCTCCCCTGCTTACACCCTTTAGATTTTCTTTTTTTTTTTTATTTTAAAATACTTTTAACAGCAATTCGGACTTCTAATAGTTCGATCACTTGTGTTCGATGTTTAGTGATTCAGACTATTAAAAGTTCAATGATGTGATATAGACCCAAATATTTGCTTTCCTTCCTCTTAATTTTATTTCTTGTAGCAAACTAATTTATGAACCTATGTTATTTAACTTTTCTAAAGTTGTTTTTTTTTGTTTAACACCAGCATTATTTAAAATTTCCAGATGGAAAATCAAAAAATATTAATATTTCAGTGTAGATACATATAGTACTGATATTTCAATACAGATGCAAAAGAAGCGAATAAATATTGGTTTGTAAACATTGCTTTGTGGTACTGCTGTCTGGAACCACCAGTAGTGGTGTTTCATTATAATCTGCAAAACTTAATCTAATCTGGAAATACTTAATACCTATTAACTTATACAGCTTGTTGTTAAGTACATAATCTGTGCTCCCATAAACTATGACATCAAAAAATAACTTATTTGAAGTTGGATTACTGTTTTATATTAAACAAAGTTCTGGATAAATCGTTGTTTATCAAATTTAAAACTTCCATGATTACTACACTTAATATCTGGATGAAATGCAGAAATATTTTTAGTTATTGTTTAAGGTCATATGCTAAAATCAGATTAAGTCGGTTATGCAGGGTTTTAAAATTTTGAATTTAATTAATGTTTTGGTGCATGCATATTAAACATGGCATTAAATGGTTAATGAAGTGTTAGTATCTAAATATCAGTTGCTTCCTGTACTTATTTCCTGTGATTATTTTATCAGTATCATTTAAGGTACCAATACAAGTATTTGACTTTTTTTTGAATGTTTTATGTCTTGTGATTTTAAGAATACTTATGCATTTTACAGCAGTTGGATTAATCCATTCCTAATGCATTTTACAGCAGTTGGATTAATCCATTCCTAAGATAATTACTGAGTAGAAGGTCCATTTATTACTACCAGATCAGACTTTTTGTTTATTTCTTACGTGAATTGAAGAGGAAATTGTCAAAGTTCCTATTTGCTGTTCATATATTTTTGACATAAAGCAGATACTTGTCATTTGTTTAGTACGTAGACATTTTATCTTCTTTTCTGTGTTTGAAAACGCAGGCTCATATGTGCAGCACTTTGAATACTTTGACGATATAATTCACCCTTTCCATTAGGCACACCAGTTGTACTTTGTTGTACTGTAGAATACAAAGTTTATTTGGCTTATTTACTGCTCATTTTAAACAATGTTAATGCTTTTGCTTCAAGGCAATGAAGCAAATGGAAATCAATATTGTTGCCTTCAGCTGTGTAGCTTTACTATAGCAGGATATCTGAGCAAATGTTTATGCTTTTGCTGTCTTGAGCATTTTTAATGTCATTAAATTACTTCCTTTGTTCAATACAGTTTGAGTAATCAAGCACACTTGTAATGAAAAAGTTCAAAAATACCACTTGTTTAAGCTTTTTAGCAGCACTATTAAGTTTCCTTTTGTTAAATTCAATATGTTTAATAATAATAAAAAAGCCTGGAAGTCAAGCAGTTATATGCCTAGGATGTATCCTGCCAACTGCTGGTGGTATTAAGGTTATGTAGGCTCTCTTTAGGTTTAATAGAGAAGACAGCTTTAAATCCAGAACTTTAGGCCAGAGTGTCTGGAAAAAAGATGCAGCACTTTTACAATGCAAGCCTTTGTTTAAATCAATAATTCACATTGTGTTTTTTGTTCTCTTTCCTTGCTCTTACTCTTTCTTACATTACAAGACCTGATCATCTTCTACTCCAATAACCAAGAACTTAGATCCACTAACAAGGCACTAATCGCAACCTCCAAAAGCCATTACAGCTCTGGTGACTCCCTGTATTCTAGCAACATTGCCAAGACTTGGAACTCCCTACCACTACAAATCCGCCTGCAACTTAATAAAACCATCTTCAAAAACAGCTTATTTTCCACCTAAACAATTTGTGGACATGGAACTGCTTAGCACCTGGCTGACCTATTCTAACTCCTTTCCCCTACCCACTATCCAACCTCCCTTTAAAACTCCCACAGATGCACTACATATTACCACACATTACTTGTAACTGCCTAGCACCTGGCTGACCTATTCTAACTCCTTTCCCCTACCCACTATCCAACCTCCCTTTAAAACTCCCACAGATGCACTACATATTACCACACATTACTTGTAACTGCCTAGCACCTGGCTGACCTATTCTAACTCCTTTCCCCTACCCACTATCCAACCTCCCTTTAAAACTCCCACAGATGCACTACATATTACCATACATTACTTGTAACTGCCTAGCACCTGGCTGACATATTCTAACTCCTTTCCCCTACCCACTATCCAACCTCCCTTTAAAACTCCCACAGGTGCACTATATATTACCACACGTTACTTGTAACTGCCTAGCACCTTGCTGACATATTCTAATTCCTTTCCCCTACCCACTATCCAACCTCTTTAAAGCTCCCACAGATGTACTATATATTACCACACGTTACTTATAACTGCCTAGCACCTGGCTGACATATTCTAACTCCTTTCCCCTACCCACTATCCAACCTCTTTAAAACTCCCACAGATGCTCTACATATTATCACACATAGGTGGGTAATACTCACCCAGTCAGTGATGTCCAAGATATGCCTCCCATTTACTGCAGATAAACATTGCTGTGTAATGCTTATTATTTAACACAAGTGCTAGCCTTATGTTAGGGTTATTACAAAACTCACAGCAGCCATTATACGCCTAGTTACAGAATGTCACTGCCCAGTACATAAGGTTAGCCAGGTTTGGGTGAGTGCAAAATAAGGGACTGCTTGGACAATAAGACAATGCATGTCCTCATGTGGGCTGTGACAGAATGCAGCCTAGGTCCGGCTAAACAGCCTACCAGCCGAATTCCTTCAGATAGCAGCAGATGCCATAGCCTATCCCGTGTCCATCCTCATAAACAGGTCACTTGCAGAATTCAAAGTCTCCACCCTGTGGAAAACATCACACATTATTCCACTGCACAGAGGGGGCAACTCCTTAGAACTCACCATCTACTGCCCAATCACAATACTCTCACCTCTATCCAAGATATTAGAGAGAGTTGTACATTCCCAACTACTGCAGTACCTCTTACAAAACAACTTAATCTTCAAAACCCAGCATGGCTTTAGACCATCCCACAGCACCACCACAGTATTACTGTCATTTACAGATATAGTTAACCACAATAGAAACAAGGGACTGTTTGTATCTTCCATTTTCTTAGACTTATCTAAAGCCTTTGACATGGTGACCATAACATTCTTCTCCAAACTTTATCTACCTGAAGCCTCAGCCCCTCCACTATATCATGGTTTACTATCTCCTTATCTGGTCGACAGCAGGCAGTCCTATGGCATGACCAGCTGTCCTCCGTCCTCCTACCAGTATCTATAGGTGTCCCTCAAGGATCCATCCTTGGCCCACTATTGTTCTCACTATTCACCAACCAAATCAATTCCTCCTCACCCACAGCATCACTAGTACAATACGCAGATGACACCACCCTTATAAGTGCCGCCCCCACCTTAAAGGAACTGCAAATCCTCACCCAAAACACCAACCAAATCAATTCCTCCTCACTCACAGCATCAGTAGTACGATACACAGATGACACCACTCTTATAAGTGCCACCCCCACCTTAAAGGAACTGCAAATCCTCACCCAAAACACTTTTACTCTAGCCAAAACATGGTTCACAAACATTAAACATATTCTTAACCCCAAAAAAACTAAATTAATTATTTTTGGCCAAGGTCATGCTCCTCCCTCAACAACACTTTCACCATTCACTCCAAAGATAACATTCAAATCACTCCAACTGCACATACTAAACCGTTAGGTGTAGAAACAGACAATAACCTCAGATTTGACATCCATATAGCACAAACCATTAAGAAAGTTAATAAAAAACTAGGGACTTCTCTATAGGAACAGACACTTTATAACTAAACAAACCAAAGTTACTATTGCAAGAACTCATCTCTTATCCATCCTTCTCTATGCCTCTTCCATCCTTACTAATCTCTGCCAGAGTGATCTGAAAAAAAAATGGAATCTTGTTGTAACAAAATAGCCAAGTTCACTACTGAAACCTCATCCAAATCCCACCACTGTCTCACCCTTAACCAACTGAATTGGCTCAAGCTACCTCAACAAATTCTGTTTAATCAACTCACAGTAGTGCATAATGTCTTCTACCTTCCAGAAAAAAACCCTGCACTTCAAATTATAATTAACCCCCACATCCCTACCAGAGTCTTACAATCTAGTTCTCAGAACCTAATAAGCATTATCAGATACAAACATGATGCTGGCAAATCTCTCTTTGGCTAGGTAGTGAGTTCCAGATTTTGGCAATAGTGTAGGCAAATACCCTCCTCTACCTCCGCTATTCAATTTAAGAAACTCCTGAGAACCCACTTCTCAAACAATTGGCTTTGTTCATGCTACCCCCCCACCCCAGGTTAATTTGCACCAATACCATGTTCAAGGATTCTACTAAAGGTCCCCTAATTCCTTTCACTGTAAAGCTTAATAATCACTGGTTATTTCTGTAACAAAATATTGAGTATTGAGAGTACTCATAATTTAATAAGAAAAAAATGTTTATTGTGTTTATATTTTATATTCTATATAAATCCTACTACTAGAATGCTGTATGTTGACTTTACTAAATGAATTGTTAATCTATAAATAACTTATGTTTCTATGGAACCTATATCTCTGTATGATATTCTTGCGTAATTTCTTTATGACATGCTATTGGAGCTTTTCTACCCGGGCCTCCGCTGAAAATGGATATGAGTCCAGTCGGACTTTCCCAGTTAACAAATGTAAAATAAAATAAAATAAATAAAATAACATGGTAATTTTTAGATACACATGGAAGGCCTTTGTATGTGGGTAACTCTGATGTTAGAAGTGTTATGAGGGCAATTCACAGATGGTATACACCTGCTGTCACAAGCTGACTGACACTGTGACCATATTAGGAAGAAACAATGCCTGACATATCAGAAGACAAGTCCAGTAATCATGAATCTACCCAGACCCTACATGTTGCATCTCATGAGGGGTTTCCTGTTCTCTTGGTAGGCAATGTCAGCTGTAAATCATACTTGGAATGGGAGACATGGGTCAGTTATCTCCTATCCCCTGCTACACTATCACTGGGTGTTCCTGTACATCACAAATGGATCAGGAAAGCAAGAGGGCATGACATGAGTCGGACATGGTAAGGGGAAGCAGTTGGGATAAGTGCATGTCCAGGTGAACAGAAAGAAAGTACATAATCTCCACTGCCCAGGCTGTACCAGTAGAAGCAGATAGGCTACTGGACATGTCCATCCAGACAGAAAAGTCTGTTATATACATGATTTGTAATGATTTTTGGTATATGATTTATGTATATGCACATGTAGGTGGTATATCTTGACATTAAGAGTATGGCCATCATCAGCCTGTGTGATGTAGTACATTTGAGTGGTAGTCTCAAACAGCAGTGGAAACATGTTGATGCTATTATACGTGATCTAAAAGCTACTTCTTGCAAGGATGAATAACATGTTGAAGCAGACATTACTAGCTAATTTAAGTTATTGATAATAATGATGATGACAGTGCCACTGATTTATGCACTCACTGACTGATATAAGAGACAGAAGTTATGCAGCCATTAGTTTACCACAATTACATCAGAAATATAAGGAAGGACACCATGAGGAAAAGGTCTGCAGTAGTGTGGCAGAGGGCATCTTTTACAATGTCTGCTTGTGTGTGCATATAGCTGCAGTGATGTGTTGAAAGAGGCAAAGATGTAGCCATACTATTACAGGGCTAGATGTGGCCTATAGAGTGGCAAGCACTGACACTCATTTGATAACCAGGTAGGCCCACTGTTCACACAGTCCCTTTTGAAGGGCAACCTGGGAGCAATACCTTGTTAAATGACTTGATCCAGGTCATGCAATACGGGTGTGGAAATCAAAACCTGTACCACATAAACTATTGTTCACAGCCTTAACCCTCAGCCAAACAGCCAGGCATAGGATATGCCAAATGACTTATGTGTTTTCATGTTGTAGGGTCTAAGAGATAATACAGATGCAAGCAGCTCATCTATGGTTGATGCCAAACAGTCATGCACTTTTGCCACATTACCATGATCTTGCCTGTTCTGGAAAGGATTCTTATTAAAATGTACAGTGCAGAATGCCAGGAAATGGCATATGCTGGTGTAGAGTTTATGCACGTCTGCCACATCCATATGGATGAATTCCAGAATGCCTTGTAGTTGGTTGGTGCAGTATGAGACCTGGGCAGTAAAGTAACAGACAGAGGCTCTGCTGGAAGTGATGTAGGTTACAAATATACAGAACATTTCTGTGGATACCATAATAAAGACTGAAGTACATCACAGAGAGGCTACACCAACATGCTTGTCTGTGCTGATCCTTGCACACCGGCAGTTCAAAGGTATCTGATGCTGATGTCACTACTGCTGGCATCATCTAGCATCGGTTGCGGCAGTTTCCGCACATTTCATGCCTAAGTGTGGGCATTAAATGTATGGCAGTTAGGTGTATTGACATTGCAGCAGTAGTGGTTAAATATGTGACAGTAGGTCTGCCAACACTGCAGCAATAGGCATTAAACATGTGGCAGTTAGTAGGTGCGTCAACACTGCAGCAGAAGTGGTTAAATATGTGGCAGTTAGTAGATGTGCTGACACTGCAGCACTACTGGTTAAATATGTGAAAGTAGATGTGTCGACACTGCAGCAGTACTGGTTAAATATGTGGCAGTAAGTAGATGTGTTGACACTGTAGCTGTACTGGTTAAATATGTGACAGTAGATGTGTCAACACTGCAGCAATAGTGGCTAAGTATGTGGCAGTTAGTAGATGTGTTGGCACTGCAGCAGTACTGCTTAAATATGTGCTAGTTAGTAGACGTGTCAACACTGCAACAGTACTGGTTAAATATGTGACAGTAGATGTGTCAACACTGCAGCAGTAGTGGTTAAATATGTGGCAGTTAGTAGATGTGTCGACACTGCAGCAGTACTGGTTAAATATGTGGCAGTAAGTAGATGTGTCTACACTGTAGCAGTACTGGTTAGATATGTGACAGTAGATGTGTTGACACTGTAGCAGTAATGGTTAAATATGTGACAGTAGATGTGTTGACACTATAGCAGTACTGGTTAAATATGTGGCAGTTAGTAGATGTGTCGACACTGCAGCAGTACTGGTTAAATATGTGACAGTAGATGTGTCGACACTGCTGCAGTAGTGGTTAAATATGTGGCTGTTAGTAGATGTGTCAACACTGCAGCAGTACTGGTTAAATATGTGATAGTAGATGTGTTGAAACTACAGCAGATGTGGCAGTTAGTAGATGTGTCAACACTACAACAGTACTGGTTAATTATGTGACAGTAGATGTGTCAACATTGCAGCAGCACTGGATAAATATGTGGCAGTTAGTAGATGTGTCAACACTGTAGCAGTAGTGCTTAAATATGTGTGCCAGTGAGAAGCTGTGGGTACACACTGCAGGAGTAGTGATTAAAAATGCATGGCAGTGAGAAGGTTTGTGCACACTACATAAGTAGCGGTTAAATATGTAGCAATGAGAAGTTGTGTTTGTAGTACAATACTAATTGCTATAGATGTGTGGCAGTTACAACATGAATGAACACACTGAAGCAATAGGTGGTTAAATGTGCATCAATAGTGAGAACGTGTGTGTATTCATTGAAGCAGCAGTAATTAAACATGCATGGCAGTAAAAGGGTGAGTCTACACTGCAGCAGTCATGGTTAAACATGTGGCAGAGAGAAAGTGTTTGTAATCATTGCAGCAGTAAATAACTTCCCATCTTCATAAAACAAAGCCCATCTCTCACTCTCTTCAAAAATAATTTGGATAAATGGATGGGGAACAGTAAATTTACGCCTGGGGTACTGCCTGTGTCCCTTATGGACACAGGCATTCTTTAAAATGACTCAGGGCTCCAGCACCCAAAGATCCACTACCCTGATACCACCCCATCACATATGTGGGGAATTAAGATATAATGTTTTCATACCCTGGGTATTATTGGCTAGGCTTGTAGAGGTTCTTGTGCCATTAGCCTAGTAAATACTTATGAACGTATGAAATTCTGAAAACGTGTTGTGGCAGTTTTCTTTTATCATTAAATACTGGATTTTATCTGGAGATTTTCGCCTTTTTTTGCTACTTGCATTATAGAAAACGTGTTGTGGCCTTTTTCTTAGACAATTTTATTGGCTACAGTTGTGGTCTCCTGCACACTACAACTGGCCTTTGCTTCACTTGTGAACCTATGAACTTATGTAGGGCTTAGATTAATTAATTATCATATACTGACACTAGCAGTTTTAAAAGCTTCTGAGTAATTATTTAGATGCAGAAGTGGTAAACCTGTCTGTCTCTGAACACTTTTTAACATGCAGTCTTTTCAGTTTCCTCTGCAGTATATTTATGTACCTGAAATGTATTACTTGCATGCAGTTCATTCTTTTTATATCTTTTGTTGTTGAATACAAAATATTTGGCTTGCTGAATGATAAATTGTGTTACAAATGCATAAATGTTTAAATAATATGTGCCGTTCACTGCTGTTACTGCATGGAGGAGTTTCCTAGTCATTTGAGATTCAGAAGTGATGGAAATAACAAAATCAGTTAGGGGTGGAACCTCCTTAATAAAAATGTAGGTGACTTTCACCCCACAAATAATGCAGATTTCAGAAAAGTACACATATATTTTGTTTCAATAAAACTATTTTTTTGCGTATTTATTGTTTTAAATATATTAAATCTTACAGACAGAACAATCTCAGTTTCAACCATTAACCTAAGAAATAAATACAATATTAAAACCTACAAACAGCAATCTCAAATTCAGTTATTAACCTAAGAAACACACACAATATTAAAACTTACAAACCAGAACAATTTCAGCTTTGATAATTAATCTAAGAAAAGCGCACAATATTAAAACCTACAAACTACAAAAATCTCAGCTTCAATCAGTAAACTAAGAAACAGACACAATATTAAAAGCTACACACTACAACAACCTCAGCTACAATCATTAACCTAAAATTACACACAATTTTAAAACATACAAACTACAACAATCTCAGCTTCAATCATTAATTTAAGAAAGGCACACAATATTAAAACTTACAAATCAGAACAATCTCAGCTTCAGTCATTAACCTAACAAATACACACAATATTAAAACTACAACAATCTCAAATTCAATCAATAATCTAAGAAAAACACATAATATAAAAACCTAAAAACTCGAACAATCTCCGCTTCAATCGTTAATGTCAGAAACATACACAATACTAAAACCTTCAAACTACAACAATAGCTTCAATCAGTAATCTAAGGAGTACGATAGTAAACTGTACAAACTGCAACAATCTCAGCGTCAATCATTAACCTAAGAAATAAATAGAATATTAAAACCTACAAACTACAACAATCTCAGCTTCAATCAGTAACCTATAAAACACTCAATATTAAAACTTACAATCCAGAACTATCTCTGGTACAATCATTAACCTAAAAAATACACACAACATTAAAACCTATAAACTACAACAATCTCAGCTTCAATCAGTAACCTAAAAAACACTCACAATATTAAAACCTACAAACTACAACAATCTCAGCTTCAATCATTAACCTAAGAAATACACACAATATTAAAACTTACAAAGCAGAACAATCTCAGCTTCAATCATTCGCCTAAGAAAGACACACAATATTAAAACCTACAAACTACAACAATCTCAGCCTCAATCATTATCCTAAGAAACACCTATAATATTAAAACGTACAAACTAACCCAATCTCAGCTTCAATCATTAACCTGAGAAATGCACACAATATTAAAACTTACAAAACAGAATAATCTCAGCTTCAATCATTATTTTAAGAAATACACACAATATTAAAACCTACAAACTACAACTATCTCAAATTCAATTAACCTATGAAAAACATACAATATTAAAAGCTATCCACTACAGCAATCTCAGCTTAATCATTAACCTAAGAAATACACGCAATATTAAAACTTACAAACCAGAACAATCTCAGCTTCAATCATTAACGTAAGAAACACAGAAAATATTAAAACCTGCAAATTAGAACAATCTCAGCTTCAAACATTAACCTAAGAAACACATACAATATTAAAACTTACAAACAAGAACAATCTCAGTTTTAATCATTAACCTAAGAAACACACACAATAATAAAACCTACAAACTACACCAATCTCAGCTTCAATCATTAACCTAAGAAATACATACAATATTAAAACCTAGAAACCAGAACAATCTCAGCTTCAACCATTTAAATAAGAAACACACACAATATTAAATCCTACAAACTACAACAATCACAGCTTCAATCATTAACCTAAGAAACACACACAATATTAAAACTTACAGACCAGAACAATCTCAGCTTCAATTATTAACCTAAGAAATAACACAATATTAAAACCTACACACTACAACCATCGCAGCTTCAGTCATTAACCTAAGAAATGCACACAATATTAAAACTTACAGACCAGAACAATCTCAGCTTCAATTATTAATCTAAAAAATACAAACAACATTAAAACTTATAAACCAAAACAATCTCAGCTTTATTCATTAACCAAAGAAAATCACACAATATTAAAACCTACAAACTAGAGCAATCTCAGCTTCAATCATTAAACTAAGAACCACAAACAATACTAAAATCTACACACTACAACAATCTCAGCTTCAATCATTAACCTAAAAAATACACACAATATTAAAACCTACAAACTACAACAATCTCAGCTTCAATCATTAACCTAAGAAATGCACACAATATTAAAACTGACAAACCAGAACAATATCAGCTTCAATCAGTAACCTAAAAAATACATACAATATAAAAACCAACAAACTATAACAATCTCAAATTCAATCATTAACCTAAGAAAAACACACAATATTAAAACCTACAAACTAGAACAATCTCAGCTTCAATCATTAACCTCAGAAACACACATTGTACTAAAACCTTCAAACTACAACAATATCAGCTTCAGTTAGTAACCTGTGAAATAAAATATTAAACTCTACAAACTGCAATAATCACAGCTTCAATCTGTAACCTAAAAATACTCACAATATTAAAACCCACAAACAACAATCTCAGGTTCAATCATTAACCAAAGAAATATACACAATATTAAAACTTACAAACTAGAACATTTTCAGTTTCAATCATTAACCTAAGAAACACACAAAATATTTAAACATACAAACTACAACAATCTCAGCTTCAATCATTAACCTAAAATACATACAATGTTAAAACCTACAAACTACAACAATCTCAGCTTCAACCATTAACCTAAAACGCAGACAATATTAAAACCTACAAATTACAACAATCACAGCTTCAATTTTTAACCTAAGAAATGTACAAAATAGTAAAACTTACAAACCAGAACAATCTCAGCTTCAATCATTAACCTCAGAAACACACACAATATTAAAACCTACAAACTACAACAATCTCAGCTTCAATCATTATCCTAAGAAACACACACAATATTAAAATCTACAAACTACAACAATCTCAGCTTCAATCATTAACCTAGGAAATGCATACAATATTAAAACTTACAAACCAGAACAATCTCAGTTTTAATCATTAACCTATGAAACACACACAATAATAAAACATACAAACTACACCAATCTCAGCTCCAATCATTAACCTAAGAAGCACACACAATATTAAAACTTACAAACCAGAATAATCTCAAATTTAATCATTAACCTAAGAAACACACAGAATATTAAACCCTACAAACTACAACAATCTCAGCTTCAATCATTAACCTAAGAAATACACACAATATTAAAACTTACAAATGAGAGCAATCTAAGCTTCAATTACTAACCTAAGAAACACACAATATTAAAATCTACAAACTACAACAATCTCAGTTTCAATCATTAACCTAAGAAATACACACAATATTAAAACTTACAAACCAGAACAATCTCAGCTTCAATCATTAACCTAAGAAACACACACAATATTAAAACCTTCAAACTACAGCAATCTCAACTTCAATCATTAACCTAAGAAACACCCAAAATATTAAAACTTACAAACCAGAAAAATCTTAGTTTTAATCATTAACCTAAGAAACACACAGAATAATAAAACCTACAAACTACACTAATCTCAGCTTCAATCATTAACCTAAGAAATACCAACAATATTAAAACCTATGAACTACAAGAATTTCAGCTTCAATCATTATTAACCTAAGAAATGCACATAATATTAAAACCTACAAACTGCAACAATCTCAGCTTCAATCATTAACATGAGTAACACACACAATATTAAAACTTTCAAACCAGAACAATCTCAGCTTCAATCGTTAATTTAAGAAATACACACAATATTAAAACTTACAAATGAGAACAATCTCAGCTTCAGTCATTAACAGAAAAAACACACCCAATATTAAAATTTTACAAACCAGAACAATCTCAACTTTAATCATTAACCTAAGAAACACACACAATATTAAAACCTACAAACTACAACAATCTCAGCTTCAATCATTAACCTAAGAAACACACAAAATATTAAAACTTACAAACCAGAACAATTGAATTTTTAATCATTAACCTAAGAAACACACAGAATAATAAAACCTACAAACTACAAGAATTTCAGCTTCAATCATTAGGGTCTATATTAGAACACCGAACATTTAAAATGTCGAGTGTTCTAATATCAACCCGTTTTCAGCGAATGCTGAAAATATCGAAGAAACAGATAACCAAATTTTTTCCTAGGGAAAGGATTTGGTTGTCCGTTTCTGATTCTTCGGTATTTTCAGCACTCTGGTGGAAAGATATGGTTCGGGTTCAGGTAAGTGTGCAATTGAGTGCGGGTTAGGGTGCAGGTTAGGTATGTTTGCGATTGTGTGGGCATGAGGGTTAGGGCAGGTTAGGTGAGTTAGGGTTAGGGCGAGGGTTAGGTATGTGTGCGATTGCGTTGATGTGAGGGTTAGGGTGGGTTAGCTGAGTTAGGCTTAGGGTGCGGGTGAGGTGAGTGTGCAATAGTCATGGACCTTAAGGTTAGGATTTGGGTTAAGGTAAGAGGATAGTTAGTGGTGTGTGTATAGTTTAGTGTAGGGTTAGGGGTAAGAGTTTAAGTGTATGTGTGTGGATTGCTGTTTGTTTGGTGTGTTAGTGTGGTATGTATGTGTTTTGGAACAGCAAATTCTTTCCCTAGGAAAAAAATTGCTGTTCTGAATTTTCGATGTTTAGTATATTCGATTGGTAGGGATCGATATTAGAATGTTCAGTATTCTAATATAGACCCCAATAATGAACCTAAGAAATGCAGATAACATTAAAACCTACAAACTACAACAATCTCAGCTTCAATCATTAACCTAAGAATCACACACAATACTAAAACTTACAAACCAGAACAATCTCAGCTTCAATCATTAACTTAAGAAATACACACAATATTAAAACTTACAAATCAGAACAATCTCAGCTTCAATAATTAACCTAAGAAATACACACAATATTAAAACTTACAATCTATAAAAATCTCAGCTTCAATCATTAACCTAAGAAACACACACAAAAATAAAACACAAACCAGAACAATCTCAGTTACAATCATTAACCTAAGAAACACACACAGTATTAAAACTTACAAATGAGAACAACCTCAGCTTTAATCATTAACCTAAGAAACACACACAATATTAAAATCTACAAACTACAAGAATTTCAGCTTCAATCGTTAACCTAAGAAATGCACATAATATTAAAACCTACAAACTACAACAATCTCAGCTTCAATCATTAACCTAAAAAATGCACACAATATTAAAACTTACAAACCAGAACAACCTCTGCTTCAATCATAAACCTAAAAAACATGCACAATATTAAAACCTACAAACTACAACAATCTCAGCTTCAATCATTAACCTAAGAAATACACTCAATATTAAAACTTATAAAGAAAGCCAGTGCCATCCCTTCTCTAAACTTTCTGCCTCCTTCTTTTTCCCTTTAATACAATCTCCACTCTCAGCTAACAATCTCACCGACCATCTAAACCTTCTATTTCTATACTTCTACCATTATTTTAACAATTCTTTTCGGATATTACTAACTCATATAATGTTAATACCATACCATTGTATGTAAACCTTACCATATTATTGGTTGCTGTTATTTACTTATCTAATGTACTGCCTCTACCTCATATATGCTGCATTATAAGTTCATTTTTATGTAATTACATGTGGAGCTTTTCTCCCTCGGCTTCCACTGAAAATGGGCTAATTTCTGGCCCAGTGGACATTCCCGATAAACAACTATCATAAATAAATAAATAAAAATAAATCAGAACATTCTCAGCTTCAATCATTAACCTAAGGAACACACAAAATATTAAAACTTGCAAAGCAGAACAATCTCAGATTCAGTAAGTAAACAAAGAAACAGACACAGTATTAAATAAAAATAAATCAGAACAAACTCACCTTCAATCATTAACCTAAAAAATACACAAAGTATTAAAGCCTAAAAACTACAACAATGTCAGCTTCAATCATTAACCTAAGGAATACATACAATATTAAAACATACAAACCAGGACAAACTCAGCAGCAATCATTAAACTAAGAAATAAACATGATATTAAAACTTACAATCTACAACAATCTCAGCTTCAATCATTAACCTAAGAAATGCACACAATATTAAATCTTACAGACAGAACAATCTCAGTTTCAACCATTAACCTAAGAAATAAATACAATATTAAAACCTACAAACAGCAATCTCAAATTCAGTTATTAACCTAAGAAACACACACACAATATTAAAACTTACAAACCGGAACAATCTCAGGTTTGATAATTAATCTAAGAAAAGCGCACAATATTAAGACCTACAAACTAGAAAAATCTCAGCTTCAATCAGTAAACTAAGAAACAGACACATTATTAAAAGCTACACACTACAACAACCTCAGCTACAATCATTAACCTAAAAATACACCCAATATTAAAACCTACAAACTACAACAATCTCAGCTTCAATCATTAACTTAAGAAAGGCACACAATATTAAAACTTACAAATCAGAACAATCTCAGCTTCAGTCATTAACCTAACAAATACACACAATATTAAAACTACAACAATCTCAAATTCAATCAATAATCTAAGAAAAACACATAATATAAAAACCTAAATACTCGAACAATCTCAGCTTCAATCATTAACGTCAGAAACACACACAGTACTAAAACCTTCAAACTACAATATCAGCTTCAATCAGTAACCTAAGAAATATGATATTAAACTGTACAAACTTCAACAATCTCAGTTTCAATCATTAATCTAAGAAATAAATAGAATATTAAAACCTACAAACTACAACAATCTCAGCTTCAATCAGTAACCTAAAAAACACTCAATATTAAAACTTACAATCCAGAACTATCTCTGGTACAATCATTAACCTTAGAAATACACACAACATTAAAACCTACAAACTACAACAATCTCAGCTTCAATCAGTAACCTAAAAAACACTCACAATATTAAAACCTACAAACTACAACAATCTCAGCTTCAATCTTTAACCTAAGAAATACACACACTATTAAAACTTACAAAGCAGAACAATCTCAGCTTCAATCATTAGCCTAAGAAAGACACACAATATTAAAACCTACAAACTACAACAATCTCAGCCTCAATCATTATCCTAAGAAACACATATAATATTAAAACGTACAAACTAACCCAATCTCAGCTTCAATCATTAACCTGAGAAATGCACACAATATTAAAACTTACAAAACAGAACAATCTCAGCTTCAATCATTATTTTAAGAAATACACA